>NC_135772.1:16673610-16940111 GCF_028453695.1 Augochlora pura | reverse complement strand
GAAAGTACGACAACGCAGTCGCCTTCAACTTCTACTGAATCGACCTCTACGACAACATCGTCACCTTCAACTGAAGGTACAACTGCCAGTACCACAACACAATCGCCTTCAACATCTACTGAATTGACCTCCACGACAATGTCGTCTCCTTCAACTGAAGGTACTACACCAAGTACCACAACGCAATCGCCCTCAACATCTACCGAATCACCTGATGACTGTGATGATGGAGATGATGAGGATGAGGATGGAGATTCCAATGAAGACGATTGCGGTGAATCCTCGGAGGAAGATGATTGCAATTAGGATTACTACAGTTTGATATTGTATTTTATTTGGCACGAGTGAGCTGATATTGTTGCTGATATCTAGTTCTGTGTGCATTCCATTGTGATGCTCATGTGAACTCTAATTATGTTTGCGAGTTGCAGATAGTTAATTATATATTGTAAGATATGTTATTCCTTATTTTTATATAGATTTTTCTTGTCCGTTGTTTAAATGCAATGGTTAGTGCCATCGTCATTTAAAAAGTTGTTTGTGTCTTATTTTATGTGTTAAAATATTATTTTATGTATATAGTACATGTATGCACGGAGGTGATATGTATTGTACCATATGTTGCGTTCCTTTATTATTATTATTCGTGGTGGTTTAATAATATTATGTATTCCACACTTCGGATGATTAACCTTAGTAAATCTTTGTGTAGACTTAAGATTCAAGTAGCTGGTCTTCTGATTTATATATTAAATGCAATATAGCTAAGATATGGCATGGTCTACTCTTTTACTTTAAGTATGGTGAATATTATTTTTCCTTCTTCAATGGCATCAAAAGATTGTAAGAATTGCAATTTGGCGCATCTACGAAATCAGACTAAGTTAATGTATTGTTTAGGTAAAATAATTTGAATGGTGCGTTGATCTCTTTGATACTTTTAAAATCGTGGTCATATTTATCTTTTATAAGTTTAATTTATGGTCTTAGGCCATCCATATATATCTTTCAACATTATTTACTAACGAATATTTGATGCTATTGAAGATTTACTGTCAGAATACAACGCATTCTGGACTGGATTGAACAAAACCACAGTGGAATTTTTTATGTTTTTGTGTCCGTTCGGTTGATTGTGATGTACGTATTTCCTCAGGTAGAGTTCCCTGATTCAACAGTGGCCACAAATTCGTCTTCCACAGTACTCTCCGACAGTGTACGCTCGTCTTGCAGTCCTTAAATATTTATTCAGTACTATTTAATTGAAAATTTATCCGCAATGCCTATGATTATCCACCGAAAGTACAGATAACATGCTGTATAATCTAGTGTCTGAAGAAACGGAGGAACGTGCTTTGCTCTTTTTCCATGGTATTGTCTTATTTATCGTTTTCCGTCACCAGACATTTTTCAAGACCATCAAGGAAACGCGTAGACGTGCGAGAACGAAACCGCAAGTCCGCAGAACCGCAAGATACGCGAAAGCCACCGCTTCCTACGTCAGCTTCAAATCAAATTTCTTTCTTCAAGTATTTTATACTTCGCCTACCGACGAATTAGACAACTATAATTATTTTCAGAAGCTTTGGTTATAATCACAAGCTCAATTAATAACCCTTCCATAAAATAAAATATATTAATTTCTTACTATTAAAATTCAATTTTCACACATTTAATTACATTGTACGAATTACGGTCCTCGCATGAAAGTAGCTGAAATCCGTGTCGTTAATCAAAACTAATCTTACGCGAATACGTCACAAAAAGTCTTCTCGTCTGATAAGATAAGAGTGTGCAAATTTGATTCCACGCCATCTCTCTCCGCGTACGAAGCTGTTCATTCTCGCCTGGAATTTCTTGAACAACGATATGCACTTCCGATCGAGCTCCCGAGAAAGGGGGGCAGTGCTTTCATCTGAAGATCGTGATAAGAAATTTGAAATTTCTGGAGTGCCAATACACACCAAGGACTACTTTAAAAGCTACTCGAAACGCTTCGAAACGATGATCCGTGGCTGAAGAAGTGTCTCCCAAGCTGGCAAAAATAGCTAATCTAACGTAGGACGAGCTGTAAAGGACATAAGGAATAGGATTCTAGTTTCAACTGTGATCAACCAATGGCGCAGAGGCAATGTGATACTGGTATGAAAATTAATGTCTCCATAAAAAAATTGAAATATTTCTTGCGATGCGTTGCGCAATTATTAATACGTTTATTATCAACAGATAGAAAATAGTGTACATTGCTTTTCAAAATTACATAAATGTTATAAGATATACTATTACTAATAAATTAATGGACAGGTATAATAATAAATACCTATATCATTATTCCACGATGAACCAAGTTATTACGAACGCTAAAGAAATTATAATACTAGGGAAGTGTAAGAAAAAAATCCGAACCTAGTTGTTTGTGATTTATCGTGAATAATGGCCCACCTCCTCCCCCTAGTTCGAGGAAGGAGAATAGAATTTAGAACGAGTCAACGCGACAAGGTAGGAAGAACGAATAGAGAGGGGAAGAACTCTGGAACGAGTTCGGCAATTGTTTCACGTCCAATATGTTCCGATCGCGCTCTGCCAGGAGATATATAAAAGATGTGTTTCTATTTCAGAATCCGGGACAGCGCGTACGCAGGTCCCGACTACCAAAAATTGTGCGCTCGATATACCCACATTAGGAGTATTCGCAAGGTTCAGCCCAGCCACGGTGCAATGGAAGGGCCTTGCCCAGAAGGAACCGCCTTCGTGATCACGGTGTCCTCCGCGCCAAGTAAGTTATAGCTCGACTCCATTCCCGGGAAACTTTATTGGTTCGCGATCTGTTTTTTCTCGCGAGAGATCGCCTAGGGTGCGAATGTCATCTAGTGGCCATACACCGATCATCGACGAAACGATCGACGTTCGCGATTTTCGGGCGATCTCTGTTCGGTATACTCATTGATTTTCTAGCCAAGAACGGTCAACTGTCTTCACCGTATAATCGTGGCCCGAGAAATGAAATGAGCATCGATCGACGCGGTTCGACGCGTCGGCCACATCGGCCGCATTAGAGCAAGATTAAAACACAATAAAAAAGGAAAAGTACTTCAGTATTTATATTGTGAACCAGTCCCTCTAACATTTATAAAAATATTCGAATGTTTGGACCAGTTTGAAGAAAATTAAGCCGTTTTAAAAAGTTGCTCCTTACTGTACGTACAATGTCCATTGTACATCATATATTGTAACCGTAATCCATAACTTTCTCTTCCTAGGTTTTAAATAACATCTTATGTGTGCAGATATCTTTCTTCGTCTACGATCTACATACAGTCAACTATGGTATTTCATCTGTACGACGTAAGCTAATGTAAAATGGCGCA
The DNA here is from genome assembly GCF_028453695.1 of Augochlora pura. Lineage (NCBI taxonomy): Eukaryota > Metazoa > Arthropoda > Insecta > Hymenoptera > Halictidae > Augochlora > Augochlora pura. The sequence continues at coordinate 16,936,743 of NC_135772.1, read as the reverse complement.
CAGTGCCGCATGACTTTGCGATTTTGTGATTATGCACATTTCTCTGCGAAGAAGGCTACACTCGAATGGAAAAGGATTCTAAGGGTAAGAATCGCGACCGTAAAACCCTTCTCGAATAACTTATTTGAACCTGAACACTCCCGCCTGATTTTCTATTATTGTATGAATAAGTCTAGGCGACGATGCGGCGACGCGACGAGATACGCGGTCGCGCGAAAGAAGGAAACGAGGAACACGGGGGCACACGCTCGATGCGCCGCAAATATTCATGAGTCCAGCAGCTTTTTCTCCAAAGCCCGGTGCTTATTTGTGTATCAACTGTAACGCGAAGATACCAAGGACACGTGGTGTTCAAGGTGTACTATTAAAAAAAGAACGACTGGCAACCTCCGATCAATGTGGCTGCCTTGAGTGGGAACTCGACATGTACGTTCACGTGTGCGTCTATACGTGTGTGTGTGTAGTTCGCCGCCGGGAATCCATCGGTGCTCGACGGAACCTCTTTCAGCTATAAAACACAAAAAAACGAAACGACTCGATTGCTTCGTCGCGGTATCGGTATTTCATTAAAGCCGAGTAAAAGGAATCGGTGTATCGACACAATAGGGCACAGAGTGGCGTAAAGAATTCAACTCTATCCCCTCTCTCGGTCGCTTCGATCGACCCCCATCTCGCGCGCGACACGCGAGACATCTCCGATAAACCAAAATATTTTTCGAAGCAACTAGAAATCCCCGTAGAATCTCGAACAGATCACACGACTGTCCGAACACCAAAGACTTGTCTCTACGGCAACAGGAAGAATTAATCGAACAAATAAACACCGGCTAATCCGGTATCGGCCGACCTGGACTGCGCCGGGACACTGCAGTTGTTCCTTAAGTAATCGGATTCATGCAAAACAGACACCGATGAAAACGGATACGCGCTTCCGCGTGCAAATATCTGACACTGGCGCGGCTCTAAAGCGGATTTCTGCGGACCTTGAAACCGTCGAATTTAGCTTTCTCGCAAGTGGAGCACGCTATCGCGCCTTGGATTTTCGTCGGAACGCCTCGGCCAGTAGAACCTGTTGAAGAGGAATTTGCGTAATAGCAGGTTTCGAGCCAAGGAGGTCGCTGCTTCGCAGAGTATTTTTATGCGATTCACCTATTTTTCTTTTTCGGCGCAACAAAACACGACCTGCTTTTTCCTTCCTCGCGCCGCGCCACGCCGAGAGAGATTTTACCGACGCGATAGGTCGGCCGCTTGATAAATCTTTGAGGAACAGCAGCGATCCTGAAACTGGGACAATGGCTAACGACATCTGCGTTTAGCTTCGAGACCTGCACAGCGCATCGCGGCATTCCGAGACGCCCCCGTGTTCGGAGGTCGGTAACGATGATTAATTATCGAACAGTCTGTTGTAATTAATCGCGAAATTCTACGGGAACGGATCAAAGGGTTCGAAGGATTTGAGTAGAACACGGCGAAGCTCGTGATCCAGATGCTGATTTGTAGCGCGGCGCTCGCGAGAAAGGCGATGTGTGTCGTTGCTGGAGGTTGCTTTGGAGCGAGAGGACGACAAAGCGGACCGTCACCCACGTAGATCAGTTTTCGTCACGCTCTTACGGCTACGCGGCAATGCGAGAACGCGTTTCGTAACGTAAACACGTAGCCGGACGGTTATACACCGTATCCGGAGCGATGCTCCTTCGAGAAGCCCGTTACTTCGTCGAATTTGAGCAGCCGCGGCTACCTGCACGCTTCCAAAACGGAAGACGCGAAGCCGTTCAATCTAACGACCTATCGTCGTCGAACCGGCGAAGGATTGCGTTTCCTCCGGCCCCTGACGAAACCCCTATTCCCCCTTGGTAACCTATCCGTCGACCGGACAAATTGCTTTTTCCGTGCGCGATTTGTTGGTTTCGCTTCCGACGATCGAGCTCCACTGAAATTTGATTCATTGTTTCAGGTGTACCGAACGAATGTTGTAAACGCCACGGGCCGACGCGTTCGGCAAAATTCTCGCAGCGAAGAGTCCGATACGGTGGTAACGCCGCAGTCGTCTGCATTGCAGTTTGCCACGACTACCGAGTCTCGTGTGACACACTAACGGAGGAAGTACGGTGGCATAATAAATGTCACGTGTACGGTAAGGACAGTCTCGCAGGCAACGTGCCTCTGAAATTATCGCGCAGCACACGCTCGAATGCGCCTATCGCGATACGAGGCGATGACGGCGCGGCATTTCGGCGGGAGCGACGCGATATGCATTCTGATTTAATTTCGCAGGTGAGCCGCGGGGAATATTCGGAAGGTCGTGCCGCTCGCACGATCGTCGCCGAGCCAGACAAATTTCCAGGTCGGGAACGTCTGTTGCGTAAGCACGATGCTGACATTACACCGAAATCAACGGGAGCGGATAAACCAGGAAAAAAAAAAGGTGGACTGCATAGGGACAGGATCTGAGATCACCGGAGGGGGGGGGGGGGGGGGAGAGTAACGGTGTCATGGCTGCGGAAACATTTTCCGCGTAATTCTCTGTCCGAACCAGTGAACTTGACCACGATTTGATATTAAGCCGGCGCGGGTCGATAATGCCACCGTGAGGAGAACGAGGAAGGGCTCTCCAGCAAACGGTGTAATAATATCTCCGGGATCGCCGTCGAATAGGTTGTCACAAGAAAGCGATGGCCGCCTGGTTAGCCGCCGGTCGACTGCTATCTAACGAAACCGGTTGGTCGCCGGCCATTTTTTTCCCCGAAGCGAATGTCCTACCACGCTCTCCCAGGAATACATCACCGAAGTGTCAGCCGCACGCTTCGCGCTCTCGCGTCGTTCCACCCTGGGACAATAGATGAATTGTTCCAAGGATAACGAGCGTTTGCTTCGTTATGGAGTACAATTGACCCGGTTGCCACGTGGCGCACGCACGTACGTGCCTTCCAGTCTGTCGGAGGTATCTGTTCAATTACGAGGACCATGATCGTTATCCGTGTGCTCGCTGATTGTTCGTTGGACCGAGCCGCGAGAAGATTTCGGCAGAAATTAACTTCCGATCCGAACGACAGAAACGGCGATCGATGACGGTTGTTGGATCGGCTAGATCGTTTCGTTATCGGTCACAGTTACGTATCGATCGATAATCCGCGTCTAGAGCGTTATCGGCGATCTACAAATACAGACAGTCATGCTCCAAATATCTAATCGGCTGGCGTAGTGCGATTCGGATAGGCTTCGCGTGATCGAAAATAAAACGCTCTCCGCGGTGCATTACGGTTACGCGATACACTTTATTAACGTGTCTCGAATGCGCAACGGTAATCACGGATACCGCCCTTCCTCACTACCATCTTCGGTCAGGTTCGGAGAACATTTCTTTCGTAATCACGCCGGCCGTTCCTTTCCCTCGCCGCGCGAACGCCCGCAAATTAATATACACCGTTCCCTTTTTCGCGTAGGAACAGGTCGTCGCGCCGCGCGGCAACGATCTTTTTTCTAGGAAATTTGACGCTCGCCCAGCCGGAAATCCAATCGTCGCTCGTAAAAATATAAAACCGCATAGACGAGGCTCGTCGGAGCATCGTTCGTCGGGAAACGTTCGCGACTGGTTAAAAATCACCGATTTCCATTGCCCGCGGATAATCCCGGTGAATTCTCGGTCATAGTTCACAGCGTGCTCGGAATCGCGAAGCGAGCCGTAATAAATTCTCCGGCAAAATAAACCGGCCGCCGTGAAACACGGAGTACGATGACATTAAATAAACGAGCGGAGAAAATAAATAAGCCGCGGATTAGAAGGGCGACGCGATTGCACCTCCAAGAACTGGAGCGACGAAAACACTGCTCGATCGTGCTTCTATCATTCGGTTATATATTTCCGTGGAACGGCGAACATTTTTATAAAAGATTTCTTAACGCTGCGTAGAACTTCCGCGACGGGCAACTGCTTCGTGAAAAATTGAAAATTCGAGCGATTCAACGGAGCTAAAGGAGAGATATCGCGATTGCAATTATTTCGATGCACCACCGCAGCGAACCACCGCACCGTGGCAATGCAGGATTCGTTATGTTATGATTCGCAATTTTGTTGCAGGTATTATTCGAGGCATCGCCGCGTTCTTGTTCGACGAAGAATAAGAGAAGGCAATCGATTACAAGCTCTTGTGGACGGTCTACACGGCGGTCCGATAAATTTCGTGTGACGGCGCAGGATCGTTTCTCGGAGAAAAAGAAAGAACGAGGCGAGACAACGTCAGCGAAAAAAACGGATCGGAGCGCGGGTGTTTGAGAGAAATTTGAATAGCACGCCGAATCGGGGCGCCGTTGTACGTCTAATCGAGTACTGCATTGGCGTCCCGACGACCTGGCTCCACCAGGTACGTAACTATTGCACATGATCGCCGGCTCGCGGGAGACCCGGTCACACGAACACGGGAACACGCTCGGATTTCTTGGCTCCGTGTCTGCACGTACACAGGTGCAAACCTGTTGGTCGCTTTTACCTGCTCGATCGATGGACTACAAAACGAAATATCGGATGCACGCGTGGGAAGCCTGACGTCACGATCGAACAATCTTTTTCGTTTCTGCGAAGCCAAGGCCTGGCCTCGAAAGTCGGAAGAGGCCGCGACCGGGAACGTCTTGCCCGAAATGGGATTCGGGATCTTGATCCGAGCGAGCGTTAAGCCGGTGGATTTAAAGCGGATATATGCTAACCTTCCAGTCATTAACAGATAAGCGGATTTGACTAAGGACGCGGTCTCGCATACCGCCAACAAAAGAACGCCGCGGTACGGAACTGTGCTTAATTGCTTCAACGACAAAGATTTGCTCAGAGATACTACCTTGCTCCTCCCTGCTGATTGTTTCGCAACGACTGTAAACAACGAGGAACCGAATCCTTTCGGCGGATCGGTCGCTGGAGTGAAAAGAAAAAAGAGATTCAAGGTGTCGAAAACTTGCTCGCACCCGCACCTATCGGTAATCAATACTTTAAAAGCTTTTGGACAGCTGTAACTGGTAAAACGCTAATTATATACCGCAGCGTCGAGAACCCTCCTGCGCAAACTATGTTTTCGAACGATCTCCGCCCGACTTTGAAACGTGTTCGAGCATATTCCAGTCGCAGACGATGCCGGCGGAAGCCGAGTCGTACAACAAATCCGATCGTCGTCCAAACAATTTGATCGGCGGCTGATCGCGTCGAGAAACGATGACCGATTTGCACGCGAACGAAGAGAGGCTGTCGACCATCGAAATAGACCAGTTTCCGCTCGAACTGGCAATGATCGTTCCGCATAATTAGCTTGCGTTGCTCTTGTTACCTTGTGCTCGGTCAGGGCAGCAAGAGCGAGTGTCAGAGCTACGGTCAGAGGGTCGCGCGTTCACGATGAACGGGGGTGGCGTGTGCTCTCTCGCAAATCGGCGAAACCGGACGCGTGATCACGCGCGGAACCGATATTGATCTACCGTGAAACTGGATCGTCCGGCGTTCGAAGATGCTCCTAAGGAGACAGACGTGCGGATAACTGTCCGGGGAGGGCGCGTTCACACCGGAATCGATAAACGCGAGAGAAGCGACCGCAGGAGGGGGGCAATTCTGCGATCACCGCTATATACGACGTCGATCGGCAAAGAGAACGTGTTTTCCAGCGATCTTGGTTTTTTATCGATCGGATATCACGGACAGGTTGTAAAAAGATCCGAGGTAGAAAGCACTATGCTACTGCGTCAAGACTCACCTATGGTCGATCGGCGGCCGGCGCAGCTCCGTTCGGGGGATGATTACGAAACTCCCGGCGCCACGACTTCCGGTATCAATCGGTGGCTTCCGACATTCGGTGCGGACGAGTTTGGAAATCACTGTCTGAGGATAGGGGAGAGAAATTGCGCGGATAACGCCGAGGGAGACGGACCGAGCGGCTAGCGTGCGAGAGGAGAAGGAGAGAAGAGAGTTAAGGGGAACGAGGGGCGAGGAGCGAGAAGAGAAGTACGAGGTGGTGCGATAACAGATAGCCTGCCGCGGCGGAACAGTGCCGTGGCGAATATTCGCGTGGACAGTTGACGGTGTTCGGTTGCGGCGCGACTAGCCCGGCGAGACCACTGGACACGCGGTAGTTCTCTATCACAGCGGCATTTTCACTGAGGAAACACCGAGGCCAGAAAGCGAGAGGCCCGCGACCAAGCGGAAAACCCCCCAGCCGGATCTCGTTTTCGTAAACGCTCGACTCCGACTATCCGTGTATCGGGAGCGACCCGTGGCTCGGGCGCAAGCGCGTCGCTCCGCAACGCGCAAGCGTCACCGTTCGCTGACGACGCTCTGCTCTGCTCTGCTCCGCTCTGCTCCGCTTTGCTCTTATCAGCGCACCGCTCCGCTGCCGCTAGAAACGAGGGAGATCCGCTGTCACGGTGCCCACCACACCGTCGCGACGCCTAGCGTCGCCTCTTGTTGCCTCTGGTCGCCTGCCATGGCACGCCGCGCTATCTTTGCCCTTTAAACAGGACCGCCAAGAACGCCTGCGCGACCGCCGGACTATCAACACCCCAGGGGCGAGAACCACCTCCAGACCCCTGCTTGCTACTCCAATTATGTCTCCGAGGGGTTCCCTGCCCTTGGGACGCGAACTCTAACCATTCTCTCGTCATTTCCCTTCGACAAAACCGGCATCGTTATCAACGCCACGAACAAGCACAAAAATTCGGTGAAACGCGAGCAATTGGTTTAACTCCCTCGACGTCGTCTGAGTAGCACTCGTGACGAACGTCTTAAATGGAACCTTCTAAATAGAAATGTTATTAATTGCTTTATCGATGGAAGCGTCTGCGGATATAATATGGTATGACCCCTTCGTCATAATAAACTAAAGTTTTTACGGACAGAGGGGCAGAAAGCGTTTGTGTCGAGGGTATCCTGCTATAGGGCAGCCGCATCTGTTCTTCTGTTAACAATAGGTTTACGAGAGCCGTAAATGTGACAGATTACAAATTTCTTCAATGCACGATTATTGAGATTCTAAGCAAGCGTTTATGAAAAATTAATTCGAGAACTTTGTTTCTTTATTATCATACAAATCTATATCTATAGTATTATAAAAATTATTTTGGAACGTAGTTGTGATTTCTTGTTATAAACAGCGAAGTAAATGTGGACATACAATAAATATAAATTTCATTTTTATACTAGAAAGTTATCAAGGACACAGAAGTTACTATAGCCATGAGAAAAACTGCAGTGGAAAAGGTTGATAAAACGATGGCTGGGGAGTTAAGATTTATTCACCCTCGAAGAGTCTACCTGCAGGTTGAAAGACTGAATGCGGTTTCTTCGCCAACTGCGAATTTTGTAAATGATGACTTGCGATACCTTACAAATACCGCGGAAACAACTCGCGCTTGACCATAAGCGATTGTGTCGTGCAACATAATTGCTGCCGTCTTATAGATAAGCTTTATCACCGGCATTCTTATCGTTGTTGACATTGCAGTAGTAAGGCTTCACCGTTCGGACCAAGTTCGAATTACGAAACGAAGGTACCTCTAAAAAAGGACAATTGTTTTTCTTTTTTATGAAAATCTTTTTATTAAAATTTCTTTGTTAAAATCTCTTTATTTTAGACTACTTTTATTTGAACGTCACCAGAGCTATATTTCTGCGAAGCTGTCGCAACATTTCGGTAGAAATCTGACCAGGCGATGCTACTCACTCGGGAGATTCTCCGAATCTCGGCTGGATCGAACACGTGAAAAGAATTCGCGATAGATCCGTACGGCGAAACGACGTTATCTAACCGCGATCTATGACGGATCCGGAATGGGAATTTGAGGTGTTCGACCTTCCAACATATTGTGGAGGAGAATACCAATTTCCTGCGGACAGATTTGCACAGTGGGAAACATGTTAAATTAATAAACCGTGTTCGGGAGTCGAGAGCCATGCACGAATATGTATACCAGGACCGTACCTCTTCTCTTTGTGCTCGCAATCTGTCGATAATCGGTTCGTTAAAGTTGGGATCGTTGCTCGGATCCTCCAAGATAGTATCGTTGCTTCTGGACAGTTGCGGTACACGAGAGATATAAATCTGTTTGATGGCGTCTAAGATGGCCGAGGGTCTCGCCTGAGGGAATTGCAAATCAATCGAGGAGAATGAATCGGCGCCGGCTGGCACCGCTAACGGCTTCTCGAAATCCGTACACTTTCCACCGCTGAAGCATTCCAGATACATTCAATTTCACGAACAAAGTTTTAAACGACAAGCATCGGAAAAACAACTCACGAAAGTTGAGTACCAAATCCGCAATGTGCCAGGAGATCTTTGGTTTTTCGCATCATAATTTTATCTTTCGACGAGTGATAGTAAAGGCCTGCGCCCAAGATGTGAGCGACTGCCCTCAGCGTTTTCCCGACTAATTCCTTTTTATTCATATCGAAATCCTACCGCGAAATTAACGGGACTCGTTATTTGAACGGGGAAGAAATACTTTTATCGGCAACCACGAACATCCGAGATACCTTGAATTTATCGTATTTGCCTCCTACGATGCAGAGTTTTATCGGAAAAGGATCAACTTCCTTTTCCAACTTCGTATTCCGTTCGTTCAATCGGCGTGTCTTAAGTCCCTCAATCATCTTATCGTCATAACTCATCTTCATCGCGTTTCGAATTACCGATAGCGCTTCTTCGAGGGAGGACCATAAGTTTTCCGGTTGCGACAGATCCAGCATCATTATGATCGTAAGATGATGAGGTGAATGAGTCAATGACGATCCTGTCATGGCAGCGGACACCAACGAAGACGTCAAGTGACCCACTTCCCAAACGTGTACGATATTTTTTATCTGGGAAAGCATGAAATCAAGTGACTTCTCAAGTCGTCGAACGTTCTATTTTTACCAAGTAATTTTGCAATCATTTGTTTTATCGCTTAATTAATCGAAGTATTTAATCTACAACGGAAAAGAAAGCTCTTACTAAGCTCTTCCCGGCTTTACGACCAAAAGAATAATCGATCGTTATGGTTGGCTTCGGCGTTTCTTCTTTCTCAAGAAATCGATATATCATCGTCGTTTTACCCTAAAAATTTGATATCCCTTTTCATCCAAGTTCCAAAAGAAAATATGAAACAATTATCAAGGCAGACCATTTAATTCTCCAAATGATCCCGTTACATACGACTTTTGTGGAGCCAACAATAATAATGGAACGTTCGTGTGTCTCGTCTGGATCATTTTTGCGACGCTGTTCTTCCTCTAAACAGAGTCGCACCGCCGCGTCTCTCATATTGCCGTCGCTAAAAAGTAATTGTAATCACAGAAAAAGCAATTTAATTTACTACTACAGATGACATTAAAAAGAATAAACCACTTGCTATCACTTCGAGAGCAGGCTTTATCTAACACGAATGAACTGTTGATGAAAATTAACGTAAGAATATACATACGAATTTTTGTTCGTCATGTTTTTGTTCAAAGTACAGACTCTAGACTAACATAAAATATAAGACACGGAAATTCTTCTTTCTTTAGGTTATGATAATGTTTAGGCATTGGTTGCTATGGTAATGCTACCTTGGTGTATCCGCCTGATCGTGTTCGTTGAGTGGGATTGGTGTATGCTCGGTAAATAAATATAACGTGTAAGAATATTTTATATAGCATAATCTTTATATTCATTTTTATAATACATTATGCAGTAATTTAATGAGGTATGGTACATCTAAGTTGTTATCTATACCTCTATATGGAACGCGTGATGATTCAACAAGACGTCGTCAGTCTTGATAAAACAGTTCGCAACAATTCATATTAATAACGAAAACCGTATCGTTTCAGACGACGAAAATTAGCTAGAAATGTTTAAAACATATCGATACATCTCTGCTGGACCATAACGCACAACTGTTTTCCTTAATAAATTATTTATGAATAAAAATACAACTGGTTACCGTGTTACTAATCTAGACCAAGTCTAGAGTGGAATGCACCAAATAAATAATAATTTATAATAAATTACAGATATTGCGTACACTAATGTAAATGATAATATTGCAAACAATGTGATGTACAACCCTAGGCAATAATAATATCTATTGTTTTATCTTTGGTCACAAAGATGGACAAAAATTTACGGCGATCCTTTTCGTTTTAAGCAGTCGTGAACCTTTGTGATGATTTAGTATTAAATTAATTCATACATTTTTTTCATCTTTTCTAAAAGGTTATTTGATTCGTTCAGAAAAACTTGATAAAAACATACCATCGGCAGCGGTCCGTTAATAAGCCACCCTTGCTATCAAGAACCTAATTGAACAATCTGCCGATAAAAACAGACCGATATAAGTAGTACGCGATATACATATAAAAATGTTCGAAAGATCATTATTAGATTTATTCCGACGGTACACTCTTTATAATCAGTCCAATACTAGCAGTGAACACAACAATGAAAGCAGTCATAATTTACGTAAATACGTTTCTCAGGTTTATGTCTTCCATATTAACCATCGAACTCGAGTGTGAGCGTTTCGACTCACGAAAAACATTCTAATTTGAATTATTATCAAATACACTGATATCTACGCGACAGAAAATAATTTAATGGCTAAAGTCTTGGTCCTTCTACTCCAACTTTATTATCTTATACCCGATAGTAATCAATTGAAATTAAGTAGCTCTTCCGAAGAAGAATTTTCTGTTTCCTTTCATGATTTGCACGATTCTTTGTTGTAGTCGTTCACACTCGTTGTATGAAAGTTTGCACCTGAACACTGTGGCATAACTGATCGTTTGGGAGACGAAACAGTATGAATAATGAAACTAGCTTATGATTAGTATTGAAACGTAGCCAACAACTGATACAAATAAAATCGTATTCCATTGAAACTATCCTTTAGTTTCCTGGTATCCAATAGCCTCCGAAATATCGAACACAGCATTTTATGAAAACACTGCACCATGGATTTTCCTTAGAATATTATAACGTTAAGCCGGCTCTATAATCCATACAACCTTACGAATAAAATAATTATAAATATCTCGATGGATGATTCCGGTATAAGCCACCATGTTTGAAAAATCCATTTGAAACGTTTATATCGGTAGGACGACTGCGAAGCGTGCGAAGGAAGACAATATAAGAAAGATTAGTCACCTCTTTCGGCAATACTTCATTGCCTCTATTATGCAATATATCACACGCTCTGCATGTTATCTAGTCCATATGTCACTCATCCAATTGTCATCTAACTCATTGGTGGGCAACACTTTCAGCTTTCGCAACGCCTCGAGATAAAAAGTGAGTTCCGACGTGACTATACCGTGTTGCGGGCCACCGTTATTCACTATATTCATTTTAACTAATTGTTCTCGGAGTTTCTCTTTAAAAGATGTGTTTACCGTGCGATACAAGATTTGTACTTCGACTGCAGGCAAAATACCAGAAACCGCTTCGTGTAATTTCATTAAATAGCTGCAATGAATAAAAATTCGTTTTACAATTCTGCAGTGATGACGTTGTCAGTCTCAGTACTTACTTTGAAATATTTCTGAACGAGACCGACGGTACAGGTGGTCGGGCTGTCCACTTTGATATTTGGCCACCTAGTAGATTGTCGACAATGGTAAGGATCTTGCTCTCAATCTCCTTCACGTGAGCTCGAATATCTCTTTCAACGCTATCCAACAAGGCAACACCGCCGCTTATGTTGGACGAACCAAATCCACGATTAGGGTTCTGTTCCGTCAGTGCTGCGTCCAAATGACAAATTAGATCAAAGTATAGAACAAATATCCCGCCATAATCTAAATGTTGCTTACATTGAAAGTGTGCCTTTACAAAAGGCATAAACCATAAGATTAGCTTCAAGCTTCGGGCAGCTAGCACTAGTATCGTGCTAGTAATTGTTTTTAAACCAGCAACTTGCATCGCGCCAGCGCCAAGTACAAGTTGACAGCAACGAGAATTATAATGACGTAATAATTCAGCTAGATGCCTTCCGATTGTTCCAGACAAGGCGACCAATTCGCTACCAGTTCTGTAATTACAATAAAATTTATTGCTTTTTGCTGTTTCATTGGAGCAAAATTTCAATTCAACAATTACCTGCAATATTCGTGAATCATTTGCATAAGCATCAATGCTGTGGCGACGACAGCATATTTTTCATCGCCTACTAGAATAAAATTTGGAACGTCGCTTTCTTTAGCTTTATCATCCGGCTTAAACTGATACGTTGGTATACATTTATTTTCATAAACGTAAGTCACCAAATATTGGAACTCAGGTGGTACGTCGGCCTGTTTCCATCTTTCGGACTCCAATAAAAGGGTAAGTTTTGTTTTAAGCTCGGTGTGAAATCTCTGAATGAACTTACTAGCTTGTGCCTATAACACCAAAAGATTTTTAATGGTCACCGTGATTTGATTAGATGAAAGTGTTTATTAGATGGTATTATACCTTAAAGGCAGACCGTAGGGCTGTACATTGCTTGCCGCAAAGTTTTCCGCAAGTTTCTGTAAATCCCTCGACCAAATTAGCCAACTGGCATACCTGAGCTGTGGTTGCCCTCTTACTCAACCAAGATGATTTATCGTTCCAATTTTGATTCTCTCTATCCTCTAACTTGTTACTTGCGTTCTCATTAATCGGTTTCTCTTTATCGTTTTGCGACTTATCTTTGTCATTTGCACCTGCAGAAAGCAGATTTCCCATTCGTTCATGACAGTAATCACAGACCGAAGTAATCATATCATTGAGTTTGGTCGTTACTCGCGAATGCTCTGCTCGAGTTAGTAGCCGATCCGGTATACTCTCATCGAATGAACCATCGCAAACTCGACCAGATGCAAGATCTACTGTGTCTCGCATTACGTCATGAACCGCCTGCAAGATGCAACAAATACTGACAATAAAAATACTCAAAATTATTTCAAATCAATTGTATTCCTTAGTCCGTTAAATACCTTTACACGCATGAGAAGAAATGTTAAAGATTGTATGGTGTTGTTCAACAATGTTAATCTTTCTGCTAGGGAGAGTCCTCCGACCTCTAGAGCTGCCGCTTGTTGATCGCTGCAACAGTCGCTCGCTGCCAAAGCTTCTATCACCCTTTGTTTGGTCACAGCTCTCACTGTCGTTATAGCTTCCTCTTTGTAAGTGTCCACAAATTGAAATTGCTTTTGCCGCAGTAAACCCGAAATGATCGACACAAGCTTATCCTGTTCGTTGAGGACGTACAAATGATCTCACTGGGAAGAGATGGATGACGATTTGTTCGCTAAGAATTTACGCTGCCAAAGATCGTGTGCATACTTACACCATCCAGAACACTGTTCTCACCACCTAACGGTCTATTCAAATCGGCCGTCGCGTACCTTTGAAACTCCGTGGACAACATTTTATCTACCAATCGCTCCATTTCTGTTAACTGAGAACTCAGATGTCTAAAAGAAATCACCAAAAAATTAATAGTACATCATATAAATTACTACAATCGTTTCCAATATAAATTAACGTACCTAAAGCTATGCACCCCATTCAACTCTTGTAAAAGTATCTCTTGAGTTGTGGAAATAAGATCTAAAGCTGCCACATAATCTGGGGTAGATAATAATAATTGTATCATCGGTTGACTTTGATGTACAGTGGCCATAAGTTTTAATTTTTCTTGAACTATTACTCGATTAGATCTTGCTTGCTCTAATCTAAAAAGTGGAAGTAACAAGGTAGCATCAAATGCACGGTAATATTGTAAAAATTATTTTTATGAATTACCGTAATATATTTAATGAATCATTGACTAGATGTCTATCAACTTGATGTATATTTTTTCTAAGAGCTTTGAGAACAGTAATAGTTTGTGTGAGTTGCTCCATTAAGGCATCATGAGAAGTCATAGCATGAAAAAATGCTTGAGATTTCGAAGCAACCTGTTCAGCTATTCTAACTTCCACAATATCTAAATAGTGACTTAACTGCAAGAAACATATTAATATTACTCATTACGTTTTGTAATAGTTTGTGTAACATATTTACTCATTCATGTACCTTTTCTTGCATTTGTTTTACATGCATAACAATATTAGAATCTTCGTTTAATAATCCATTTTTTGTGAATGGAAATACAGCATAAAAATTGTCTTTTTGAGAAAGATCCAGATTGGGTGTTAAAAAAATTTTTGGTATATTAGTTAAATCAAATTGCATTCGATCTGCACAAATAAACATTGTCTACTTAATGCAAAGATTTTTTATAATATTATAAGTACAGTACTGTAAATTATAAGATCGTTATTCTTACCCGAGCATTTAACTTTTCTTAAGTTTGGAAAATTTTGTAATAATTCATTAGGTGTAGTTGGTCTATTTGCATTTGAATTCATACGAGAATGCTTTCTGAATCTCTGCAAATAAAATATCATATTAAAAGATACATTTTCTGAAAGATTAAAAAATTTTAGGTTAAGGAATAAACGGGTTACCCTGGCAATTTTTTTTAAGTAAGACTCAAAGTGCTGCATGGTAACTTCAGGAAGGTATGGACTTTTAGGTATATCAACTTTCTCTACAAATCCATCCCCCCAAGTGCGTGTTAGAAAGTTACTCTGCTTTCCCTTAAAGGGATCATTTAAAACAGCTGGCAAGTTCTGTGCAGCAGAGTATACAGTCCACGAAGAGGAAGGCTCTGATAATTGGCCATTGCTCTTGCTTTGCTGTTGCATTGCTGCATGCTTGGTGGCATGTGCTACATAATCTTTATCGGAAACACCTTCCACAGGAAGACTAGTGCATACTCCATTATAACCGTAGAGACAAACAAAAGATCCTCCTTCTCTGGCACAATGCTGATCTCTCAGGTGCCTAAATTTAAATTACATAATTTGTTATCCTACCTGATATCATTTTATGAGCACTAATCGCTAAGCGATGTGCACACAATGAAATGTTGTCAGCTTGACACATTAATCATTACCAAGGTTGTACGATTATGACAATTATGAACGAAATATGCTAGAATAAGTTGAATGATAAAGCGCTTACAACACTTAAAGTAATTTCAATAGGCACATAAATTCTATAAACCGACCCACCTGACAAAATCTTCTATTTGCTTGAACGAAAGGTTAGTGCAATATTCGCAGATCAGGATCGTGCCCAACGATTCGGATCCTTTCATGATCTTCGCCATTTTCCATTTGAGGCACTACGTTGACATCCCGCCACTGTTTCACTTATTTTATTATGCATCGAGCAGATTTGACACATTAAACGTATAATTATTTCGCGATCTCATTTATCTACTATCGTTCATTGTCAAATGTATTCTTATCATCCGTGAATACACGTTTCACGATTGGACTCAGGCTAGCCAACTGAAAACCACGCACAACAGTAATGCCTTTTCTACCTATTTTCTACCTCACCATATTGCACCTTTTTATCCCCACCATTTTAATGCGCATCCAGCTTCGCACAGTTAGTTTAAAAAGAGAACGGAGGATGATCGAGAGAGAGAGAGAGAGAGAGAGAACGAAAGCAGCGAGCTCTCTGTGTAAATGTCCATACGGACGAGAAACCTAGGCCGTCTCATTCATCCGTGCTTGCGGTCTCTCGCGCTAACACTTAGGGTAAAAAAATAATTAGCATCGTGGCTAATCAAGCAACACATAGGCTATCGCCTGCTCAACTTGTCGAAATATTGTCCACAAACATATACAATCGAAACATATCCAATGTGCATTCAGTATTGTTCGCAAATTCACTGGTAAATGTGGGCGATAATTTTACGAGGCGAAAATTACAAGTGAAATTTTCCGCCGTGTGTTTCAGATGAAGCACTAGGCGTACGAATGCGTGAAAAAGTATCAACCAATCAGAGAAAGGCAGTTTCCGTACCATACCTCAAATACTGAATCCTTTGCCCCTGACATGACCCAATATGATGAGGCAATACCGTAATGATAAATTCCTATTTGCATGAAAAAAATGTCTTAATTCAGATTTACTAACCGTAAAACCTGCTGAAAGATTATGAACAAGCAATAATAAGCAGTTGTAACAATATATGTATTTCAATACGATTTAAATTAATGCTCTGTAAAAACTTTATCAAATAATACTTATCCTTTTATTGAACTTATTTTTAAATGTCAACAGTTCAGAAGGTTTTTCATCTTTGTGCTGTTATGTAAGTCGTTTTTACTAAGCATAGATAGAAAGTATTTTATGAGCATAAAGTTAGGAATGTGAAATTTCAGGCAAAAAGATGACGAAATGGAAAGGATACCAAAAAAAGTAACTGGAATTTAGTGGCACAGATGGTCAGAATATTTGTCCACCCTACTTTTACCACCCAAACGTTATTAAGCCTGAATGGTACGGAGTAGGGTGGACAGCTACACCTCGTGACTGCCGGTGTAGTCCACTTAGTACTGTTACGGTCTGGATTGTTTAACGTAGGGATTTCGCGCGATCGTAATATAAACTGGTGACTATGTTCGCGTCGCTCATGAAACGTGATAACGTAACAGTACATACATAGGTACAGGACTACTTGAGTCGAAGTCGAAAGTCATGGCAATCGTGGCATGTATGAACGAATTGTAGTTCACTGCAAATGTGGAATGTTAAGTTAACCATGTTGGAGTGTGTATTAGATGTAATAGAAACTAATTGAAAGTAGGAAAACATGGTGTCTCTAATAAAGAACCAATTACTGAAGCATCTGTCGAGGTATTTACATGGTTGAATTGCTAATTCTATTTTGCTTGTCTTTGGTTTAATGTATGATAAAAAGTTGCACAATCCTTTCTAAATTCAACCTATTTTCACAAGTTTGTGCAATTGTAAATACATTTTATTTGACATATAAATTTATAACGTTCTTTTCGTTGGATTATGGATTACTTCTTTCGATCCTTATTTTCAGTTCTTAGAACGTCTTCGAACTAATTAGTTTGAAGCTGTCACGTAGATATTAATCGTCTTTGTTGCGTTGTTACATCTCTGCTTTTACAAATTGCAATATGGCTATTGACTGCAATAAAATAATAATTATGATACGCTGATATTTTAATTTGTATAAATTCATAG
This sequence comes from Augochlora pura, assembly GCF_028453695.1. Lineage (NCBI taxonomy): Eukaryota > Metazoa > Arthropoda > Insecta > Hymenoptera > Halictidae > Augochlora > Augochlora pura. Next base: position 16,919,668 of record NC_135772.1, on the reverse strand, counting down.
GTTCACCAAGAATCTGTCGGCAGACAAAATAAATTTAAGTACATTTAAAGGAGAAGGTGAATTGTCTAACTTAGAACTTGATGAAATAGTTTTGACAGATCTGTTAGAATTACCTTCATGGCTCAGACTAACGAATGCTTGGTGCAATAAAGTGTCATTTCGCATACAATGGACTAAGCTGAGAAGTGTTCCTATAGTTTTGGTAAATATTTATAAACATATATACTTATATAAAAGTATATGGATTACATAAAGTTTTGTGTATAACTTGTTGCTTATTGAGACGAATGCAACTATGATTACACTGTAAATAATTTATTTTTTTATTTAATATTAACAAAAGTAATCAAATTACATTTTTACAGAGTTTAGATGAAGTTCATATAGAGGTAGAAACTTGTGAAGATTTAAGAGATTTATCTTCCATGCAAGGATTGTCTTCGTACACAGGTCCTACAAAATATTCCTTCATACACAAAGTAATTGATGGAATAACAGTGACTGTTAATACTGTATCTGTTACTTTTAAGAGTCCAGCATTTATTGCTTCGGTTCAGGTAGTGTATTGTATTTACATATGTAAAAGGGCTTTATTTCTAATTCTTGTACAACTAATATTTTAACATATTCTCTTTTCTCTACTTATCTAGTTTGCATTCTATCACTTTCACCTACATCCTATTGTTACTTACAGATTATTTAAATATTATTTTGTTTCCATTAATATCTTCTACTTTTTATACTATGCCTTTCCTTATTTCCATGCATAAGATAGATAAAGTGTCTCAACCATTTCTATTTTGTCACAGATGAACCGTATCATAGTGGAATCAAAATCCCCAACATGGCAACGTTGTGATTTAAGAACTACTAGGTTAAAAGATCCTGATCGTGGTCAGTTGCTTATCTTTAAGGAACTTGAATGGCAAACAGTCAGAATAGAAGCACAAAGTACTAAAGATAAGAATCTAACTCCTCTGCGTTTACTTACAAATCAAGCAAGATGTCGAATCACTATCAAGAAAAGAATCTCAGGTAAAGGCATACAGTTTCATCTAAGAAAATATTAATGACTTCAATATTTCAGAGACTATGATCTTAAGCAAAATATCTTGCTTACCAAAATATTTCCCACCACAAATCTAATCTTATCTTTATTGACGTATATTTTTTGTAATTAATAATAAGCAATATACAATAGAGACTCACATTAGATACATACATTATAATGATTTTTTTTTAAACACAATGAGTAAAGTATGAAATATGTATTTCAGATTGTTTTGTTATGGGGTCAAGACTGATTCTTATATTGGATGACCTTCTATGGGTTTTAACAGATTCACAGTTAAAAGCAGCCCTCCATTTTATTGACTCTCTTGGTGGTTTAATAGAAAAAGCTACAATTTTGGAACGTAAAACAAAAGCTGCTAGAAAATTGGAGGTTTGTAAATAAAGAGTACAAATTAATGTATTTATTATTCCAATGATATTAATAATCCTGTTAATTGAAGGTATTGCCAGAATATCAAGCACAAATATCACAGCAATCCAGAACGAAAAATCAATTTAACACTGCTATTTCTAAAATATTTACCCGATATGATGTTGTAGAAACATCATATCACTTCTTATGTCAAAGAATTGATTTGCATCTATGCGATGATATTGGCAGTAAGTACATATAAACTTAATTTTCACTATTAGATTAAAACATTTATACAAGTGTACATTTAATCTATTTCTTCTAGATGGTAGATCCTCCCACCCTGATTTAAAAGATGGTGGGGCATTGCAAATTTCACTAGTTACATTTCAAATTGATTATTATCCATATCATTTGGCAATGGCTGATAGAAAACATTGGGCCAAGTACAGAGAAAATACTACCCGACATAGTCAGTGGTTGCAACAATCATTGAGTTCTTTTCGAAGTCAGTTTATGGATCTCATTGATTCTGGTAGAACTCAACACTCTCCTTTGACAAGAAGTCAAGGAAACGTTGCAGGTTCGTTCTAAGCAATGAATAAACAAATGAAAATATATGCGAATCCGTGATTTTTTCATATTTACTTATTACATCCAGTTAGTAGTACAAAAGGTTCTGGAGAGAATTTGGAAAAGAGCAATCAAACGCAAAATGCAAACGTATTTTCCAACGATCAAAAGAAATCACAGCATCCAAGCGGTAATCCAGTAAAAAATTATATTCTAGAGCAGCTCGCCAAATTGATGACAACGTGTATTATAATAAGAATCGACGACTTTACTTTGTATAAAGTAACAACGACATCTCGCAATCCTGTACCGAAAGAATTTATTACAGGTATATACAAATTTCATGTTTGTAGTAATTACTTCGAAAATCTCTATTATCAAAGTAGCTTCCACTTAAAACTTTTACTCTGTGTCAATAATTCTTTCATTTAAAAATTGTACAGCTCAATCAAGGAAGAAACACGCAACAGGTATAAATCACTAATAGTTGTAGTGTATCTACATTAACACTATCTTATAAATATACATACTTGCTAAAAGTAGTTTTACGTTTAAAAAATTCTGTTGCTTTTTTATGTTATATTATTATTATACAATATGTTATACATAAGCAAGTTAACATTAATTTGTTACTCCTTGATGACATTGAATTTTAATAGCAGTGATGGAAATTTAACTAGTTAGTAAAATTAATCCAATGTAATATACAAATTAAAATGTATGTAATTAAAGTATATTAGAGACACTTTTTATGTTTCCTTTAAAAACATATAAAAATTATGTAAACTTTTTAAAGCAATATTTACAGCGTGCGTCTCATTGTAAAATTTAATTTTACACTAATTTTCATTGTTATACAGAGCATATTCATAAAGCATGTTTTGTATTCAAACATAAAGACTATCGCTAAAGTGAAGTAATTTTCTTTTGCTTAGGTGATAGGGACAGGTTTTATCTGCCGGAAGACGTAACGATTCTTCACGCCGAATTTACATACTATTATTATCCTGGAGACATAACATTTCCATGTAAGTATTCAGAAACTGTTATTTCCTCGTAACATCTATCTTATAATAGTTACTTTATAGTAGTTATAAATTATTTTTTAAGAAAAACGTAATTGAAAATACTTTGTTATTGTTTAGTGCCACCACCAAAGTTTTATGTACAACTGAATCCTATTCAAGTAAACTTTGATGTTTGTTCCTGTTTATGGTTTAATTCTTTTGCATTGAACTTACATCACTCTTTAATGAGTAAAGATAAACACACAACACATACTTCCACTAACTTAATGTACTTTGATGTAAAAATTGAAGCTATACTTCCAAGAGTAAGTGGCAAAGTGTACGGCATTTAACCAAATAGTTACACGAGAGCATTGTGCGTACAATAAAATTGACACTTTCAGATAGTCTTTGAAAGCCAACAAGATTATCCAAACCAAAAGGATAGGCCGAAGTCATTACATATTCAGACTTCGAGAGCATCGATTACGAATGTCCGATCGACTGAGAGATCTTCGAGAGCAGATTTAGCTCAGTGCTTAAATGCTTTTCAAATGGGTCAGATGTTTTTCAGCACTGAATTTCCTAACAAATCAGACGATTATCAGGTTGTAACAGATAAATTTTTAGCACATTGTTCAGGTAAGGCGATTTTCAGCAATTAATATAAATAATAGATGTTTCGAGACATCTTTTATCTCATTTTGAGTACTTTTTATTCTATATATTATTTATTTTAGGCACTGATAACGTGCGTCATCCGCCCGCAAATTTTACTAGTAACTCTGTAACTGAATTGATTCGCCAATTAAATAGAGAACTTTTGTGGACAGAAGCTAAGGATGTATGGTGCTGTAATTTGGAACCCGTATGGGGCGATTTCTTTGGTGCACGTGCGGTTGGACAAAATCGTCCAGTGCCATTCCTCGACGCTTTTCCCTTAACACTATGGTGTTACATGTCGATGAATCCATCGAATACGGAGAAATTTTCAACCGCTGACATTCATGGCCTTGCATACATAAGCAATTTAGTAAGCGTACAAATAAATCATTATCAATATCTATTTTTACTGAGACTGTCAGAAGTTTTATCAGAGATGGCAACATATCTGACAATTGATTCCAATAAAATATTAAATGAGAATTCTGGCGGCTCGCTTATTATCGGTGCATTGATACCACAAGTTGAAGTAACTTTTGTTATGCCATCTCACACACCTGGCAAAGAAAATTCAGGTGCAGATGTGGAGTCAGTGGTACCGGATACATCTAGCATAGCAGATGAAAATGTAAATGCAACTGCCCAGTGGCACAATAGTATAGACCGACCTGATTTTAATAGTAAAAAGATTAATATAAATAACGATGACATGATTATGGTAACGCCGCTAAGTGAAGTATCATCGATATTATCAGTGGATTTCATGCATACAGTTATTCCAAATCAACCCGTTGTTACATTTAAGCAGAACGGTCCAAATAAGCATGATCCATTAACCAATGCAGCACACGAAAGGCAATATATCGGTATAGAAGAAGAGAAAGCATTGCCTACTATGCGGGCTATACCTGAATCTGCAATGGAACATAGTAAAGGAGATTCATCCTCGAATGCACCATTCATTCCTAATAATTTCAATATTGGTCTTTCCTCTATGAAAAAAGGTCTCAGTAATTTAATGACATCATTCGATTCCGCTTTAAAAGCTTCTCCCGAAGATGGTAGTAGTGATACAGTATCTATAAGAAGTGATATTAGTTCTGATAGTGAAAATTATGTGTTGGTCAGTCTTCAAGACCAAGAGAAATTAGATACAATGTTTTCTGTTGATAATACAATGCGAATAACGACGGTAGAAGAAGCTAGCGAAGTAGTGGAAGAAACTCCTGATACGCAAAGCGAAAAATCCTTGGATAGCGTGTGTAAACGTAAAGATATTGTAAGTTCGTGTATAATGTTTTATTTTTTTTTTATAGTTCCTGGTTAAGTTTACAATAACATATTATAGAATTTAGTGTTGTTTGTGTGCACGTATGGTTTACTTTTTAGGTGTCTATGGCAACATTTAAATTGTCCAAAGTTGAATTTATTCAACAGTCTTACGGATACGCATCTTCCATCAAAGTTCAAGTATCGAATGTCGGTAATGACGAATGTTCTTCTATACCATGGGACGAATTTCAGGTAAGATAAACATAATGTCAAGTTAAATATCAATCTGTTTGTCAAGTACATATGATTATGCTACTCTTAATCTAATTAATAGATATAAATACTGAAATTTCAAATATTGTTGCAATAAAAATTGTATTTTTTAGTGTTCTTTTCGCGTAAGTTTTAGTAGAAATTCTTCTAGTTATACAAAGTGTCCAATTTTAATCTATTATTGCAAATTACGCACAATTATTTGTTGCATGGAAGAATATTTGAGATAAACATTGTATATTTTCGAATCATCCTTTTTAATATAGCAAATAAATTATGCGTAATTTGCAATAAGATAGCAAAATTAAACATTTTGTATAAACTATACAAATTGCTTTCTTCCACATAAAGTTTTGAGTTTGTGTTAAATAGTAATTATAAACAACTAAGCAATCACTCGTTATTTAATTAACACGAATTTGACTTTTGGAAAGTCTCAACCTTTAAATTTTTATCTTAATTTATTCAATTGTAAGATATATTAAATTTTGAAACATGAGGAAGGTGATCCAGTATAGTGTTTAAAAATGTAATTTTTCTTATGTGATTGTACTTGGAATGATTTAGTGATCAATATTTTGTTTTTAGTTACATGTTTTCATCTTAAAAAGACAACATTAAGTTTCACTTTTAACTTCATATCACATATATATAACAATCATTTATACTATATCTATATATTTATACAATGTTTGTCTTTTAACTTTTTTGCATGCTTCTCCTGCGTCTCTCCTTCTCTTGTGAATGTTTTTATGTGGCACTTGTGGCAGGTCAAGAGGAAGGTATTGGCAAACTACTCATATATTTGTTTATATTACATGCCTTGTACCGCATATATTCTGTTGCATGTTTTTATCTTCAACTAAATTACATTAATGCTATACAAATGTAATACACATATTTTATAACAAACATTTTTACTGTAACAATATCTTCTTATTACTTTTTCATTTGCATCAGTAATGTTGGTAAGCAAATATGGGATTTATTTCTTTTTGTTTTTAAAAAAATAAGTTTATGCAGCATGGTGTGAAATGAAATTTACTTGGAATGAATTCAAAAAGCTTTTGAATGTTATTATTAAAAATATGTGTATTAATGTATACTGTGGTACGGATTATAGTAATTTCCACCATTATATAAATAAATTATAAGGCACTAAAAGGAATTTTATTTGGGAAATATACTATAGTTTTTATTGTTTGCGAAAGTAATAATTCTTATGCATTTTTTTAACTAATGCTACAAAGGAGTGTAAACAAATTGTATAAATCATTTTTTTTCATACAAGTGCTAAGAAACAAAAGTTATATTGTTCTATATTGGCTGTTCGTTTTTACATTTTACGATCTTTTAAATAATTTAATGCTTTGCAGTACTATAGCTCGTAGAATTTTTTTTTATAATATTGATTCTAGTTATAACTTTGCGTCTAAAATTTTTATGATATATATTTTTTCACAATTACGAGCCTCAAAAATTACAATTACGAAAAAGCAAACTATTACTATAATAACATAACAGAGTAAATGCGTCTATCACAAGTTTGTAAACACATAAGTGTATCCCTTTCTATATCAATTTATCTTTTTGATGTTTTTGTTTCCTAGACAAAGTTCAGTGCACGATCTAGAGGTTGGGTTGAATTAGCTTCAGATTCGAACTGTAGATCATGTATCAAACTTCGTTTGGATCATGACTTAAAGTGCAAATCCGATTCTTACAAACTGTCTCAAGCGAGCCACATCACAAATAACAAGAATCTGCAATCATCTCAAAGTCAAAGTCACAATGCGGAACTGGATGTAGATACTGGAGTAATTGATATACATAACAAAGAAAGCGTGTTAGATCTATTTGAAGATAAATTAGATATTAAAGTTACTGACATATCAATGGCTCTGTCAATGAGCTCAATAAGCGGGCTTAAAGATTTGTTTGAAGATGAAATTATACCTAAGCCAATACCAATCCAGGTATAGAAAATACAACTATTTAATAAAATAGTTACGCTGGTTTTACACTAGGAAATACTTTTTAATTACCATATATATATTTATTACAGATATATTTAGAGTCTATTTCATTGCATTTGAATGAAGATCGTCCACCAACTAATATTACTTCGCCAGGACCGATTCCTATAGATATGAATATTTCAAAACTTAGAATAGTGCGAGATACAAATGGTGCTTTTCATATTGAACCAGTTGGTGAGTAATCGCTTCATTTATTAATTATATCATCGTTAAAATGCCGACATAGTGTAGTTGTAAACAGTATTCTAAATATATTGTGTAATTGAGTAGAATAGTTGTTACCAAGTATTTAAAGTACATGCAAGTGGCAAATATACCTATATTACTTCTTTTTTTTTCCAATTAATACCATAAATTATGTAATTGTCCCGTGCATTCAGATGGCCTTTCTAATGTGAGCATTGATAATACAAAAGTAGATGATTAGTGTTAAAATTTATTGCTTATTCGTAATCATTTCACGAAAATACGTCCATGAATATGCACTACTAATGAGGCACGATTTATTTTAATTTCTTATAAATTATCTTCGTAAATAATCATACATACTCATCAGCATGAATGAACGGCGTACATATAATGAAACGAATTATTTATTGAAAAGAAAAAATTATTTATTATTTATACATAATTTAGTTGCTGATGAATCTTAGCTTATTTACTACCTTATTAAGTCATGTAAAAAGATTTCGTCTTTCAACTGATTCGTCTAATTAAGATATTCTCTTTTTTTAGTGAATATGTTAAGCTCCCATGATTCTTTCGTAACGTTATCAAACAATGATAATCAAACAGATCAGAATGTAGACTACGAAATAGAAATAAATCTTTTGAGAAAGTCTAGCAAACAGTTGAAGTCAGATAACGAGGAGCTTCGTCGACGAGTTGACACTCTGGAGAAATTATCCGAGGACAATGCAAAATTAATGCGCGTTAAAGAGGAATCAGATACAATCAAATTACATTTAAATGCGGCGCAAGAGAATATACAGATACTTTTACGAGAGAAGAAAGCCTTGCAAGAAACAATAACAGAGCTTCAGAGTCAAATAATTGGAAGTGGTGGTACCCGTGCATCTTGGTCAACCAAAAGATAGCACACCAGTTGTTTTGACTGCTCAAAATGTTGTAGCTCGAATAAGTCATAATGATTATTTCAATGATTTCCAAGGGATTCTCATTTTACTGAGAAACTTGAAAGTTCACATTAAAATAATTCAAGTATTTAAATTTTAAGTTCAGTTACACAGTACTTCCTGTTGAGATACTTAAATCATCTTTTTTGGTAGTTCAATTTAAATTTACAAAAATAAAAGACATTAGTATGCTTGTTCTAGTTGATTAAAGATAATACTTTTATATATATTTTACATTGACTTATTTACCACAACTATATCGACAGATGCAGTCCAAGACTTGTACAACTAAAGAGGATAAGTTTCTGACTATGATCAAGTACAAGGCGATAAGTAATGGCAATAGTAGTCAGTGTTTAATATATCAATGAATAAGCAGAAACTAATAATACTAACATTGAGAGTTAAGTATGTGAATGTGCACTTGCTATATGCAATGATATATACATTTTCAAGTAATGTATATATGGCAATATTAGTATTTGCGAATACATATTCGTTGGATATGTACAATGGTCCACAAAAGTGTTCATAAAAAAACATGCTTTTAAAACGCAGTAACTTTTTTAAAACTGAAATAAGTAATGTGAATTTTTTTGCAAAAAGATTTAATTCTGCTATTACTTGGAATAACAAAAAATTAAACTCTTATTTTATAATTTTTTATCTGCGCATATAATGAAAATTTAAAAAATATCAATCGATGTCGAAACCGGTTGACGTTGTTATGAGTTACGACAGATTAAAAAATATAGCAAAAATCTTTTAGAAACTTTCATTTTAGGTTCAGATAAATAAGTTAAAAAGCGAGACTTTCTAATCTTTTTTGTCATTCTAGGTAATAGCAAAATTTTGGGAAAGAATTTTAGTCATCGACTACTAAACTAGTTCCTCTGTCGGCTAAAACAAACACGTCACTTAGTTCAGTTTTAAAAAAAGTTATTGCGTTTCAAAACATGTATGAAGACTTTCGTGGACCACTGTATATATTGTATAAATATATGTATATATATATATGAAATACATGCGATATAGAATTCTAGTCGAAGTTGCAATATATATTTGGCTTCATAGCAGTGGTTGTTGTTTAATATGTGAACAGAGAATTGAATATAAATTTTTTACCAATACTTTCGTTCTCTTTGTCGTAAGTGCTTAAACGATTTTCATGATTAACTTTTACCTGACTGAGGTACTATCAATGTATCAAATATGTAACTTTAACGAATAACGAATAATACGTTGTTTGAGCCGATAGGAGTAGTCTTTCTAGGTGTCTGACGACGGCAATATGGAATCGTTTATATTTATATAATAACACTGCAATGACTAATTTCAATATTTAAGAAAGTAGAACAGTTCTAAATATTATTACTATGATACGAGGTGATAACATTGAATGTTTTGATAAGACTGTAAAATTAACATTATTGTGTTACATTCGGTATTCCTGTGAACTAGAAGTATATACTGATTGACGGTTATAATACCTTATCTAGATAATCTTCAAAAATGAATATTATTGGACTATATTACAAGGAATTATAATCCGATGATGTACTATAATGATGTCGTAATTTGTCGTTGTGATATATTGACATTTATCATTGTTTGCCACTAATCTACTTTTACCAATGGGTTGCTGGTCAATCCCCTCTTCATAAAACGTGAGGTATTTTTCTAGTACCTATTGCAGAAAATTGTTATGCAGTTATTTCCCCTAAGTTTTGGAATTCTGTTTTTAAACAGTCTTTTCTACTAATACATACTCGCCCACATTTACTAAACAATTAACTATTTTAATACTATATACCCAAACATAATCCATTTAAGAAATAAAACATCGTTCATCTTTACCTTTGATAAGATGTTAATCTTTACTCGTTCTAATTTTGTTTAGAAACTTGTATAATGTAAGATTCATAAACATATCACTCATAAAAATAACTATTCTACATACACATAGATTATGATAATTATTTGAATGATCAATGTGTGTGGCTAATCATGCCACTATCTAATAGTTCAAAAAAAAATTATGGAATATTTAATATTATAGTATTGCAAGATAATATCTTACACCATTTCAGGGACTGAACAAGACACGTTGAAATTTAAACAAGCAAGACACTTACACATTGATACAATTAAGTAATACATAAATGTCACGTTCAAGTATGTATTATAGTAGAATTGACTGTATATTTAATATAACATATGTAAATAAATTACATGTTTGCATATATCAACGGGAATTAAGTATCGAAATTTTAAAGGTATCTCTTCGCAATTCGATATTAGAGTTTTAGATTTTTATATACATATATATTATTATATTATAATAAGAAAATTTTGTTACATTGCATTTATATAATTTTTTTTTACTTCTAATTGAAATATTTTGTTCGATGAAAATCAAATTTTCTTCGATTATGTATTATTGTCTTACCATTATGCCTTACAAGCTAAACAATCCATTTTATTAATAAACATAATCGCAAATGCTTCCTTTTAGTTACTGCTGTTTGTTATTCATTTTTTATAATGCTATAACTTTATACTATATGTATACATATAGTAAGTATTTAGAAATGAATTTTGTGTTACACAATCAAATATCGAAAATTATAATTTTTGTGATCTCTAAGTAAAAATATCTGTATGTACATTTTTAATATTACCGTGCTTTTTATGTTCAACTATTTTTTGAATTTATTTTACAAACACTTCGTTTCTTTATTTTGTCCATTAAAATTTCTTCATGCTATTGTTTACATTACTTTATTAATATTATTATTATTATTATTATTATTATATAACATTCTTAACAGACTTCATTTGTTATTTAATCATGATATTTTTAATATAACTTTGTCCACTGTCTTAAATATACATATTGATTACAGCAATGATACAAGATGTTTAATCTTATATGGTTTCACGAATTTATTATTTGAGGCTTCTTTAATGCAATATTGTAGATTAAGTTTTTCGAAGTATATGTTATAACCGATGTGTTATAGTTGTTAAACTCCGTTATGAAAATAAGAATGTAAATAAACTAATAAAATTTAAATATTTTACTTTCCTCAAGTCTTTGAATAGGAATTATATGCAATATTGTATTCTAGGTGTACATAAAATTATTTTCGGCATCGTATAATAATTGATTTAATATTTTGTTAGTAAAACTCAAATACTCCCTTCTTTAATAAGTTGACTATATATAAGATATTATATTTATTTTCAATTAAATTTTGTATATTGCTATAGTCATATTTATCTCAAAGTCAATTATTTACAGTACTTATTTTAAATGAGTCTGTTTTCAAATTAACCATTTGGCGCGTCAATTTAAATTACGCGGGCAAACATTCGCGCATCTTCGCGTCTCCCAAATTTTACGCTATTCGAGAGAAGAAGCTACTATGGGACACAATTAATAGCACACTACTTGCTCAGCTCAATACAAATAATTATTTTTGAGCACATTTAGGACAGATTTAGAGTAGATGCTTAAAGAAAACATATGGATGCGTGAAAAGAGTGAGATTGCCAGCACGGTAAAGTGAGACAAGCTACATTGGTGTGTATTGACTTATTGTCAGTGCAACTTGTTTTGCAAATAGAGTTGCACTGATTGCAGCTCTTTTGTTCACTTGTCTTTTTCCTTCTCTTCCTTGGATGTGAGGGCAGCACTGTCAGCCAATCAGAGCAAAGAAAATTTCTATATAGAACCTCGCTATCGGATCAAGGTGCAGCCTGGTAGTGTGCAGAAAAGAGGATCCATTACTGTACCTTTCGTACAGTACGGGTACCTTTTCAGTGTTTTCAGGCACACGTACTGCGGTCTTATAAAAATGCTAACCTCTCCAAGATAAGCTCACCGTACCTGGCAGCACTGCAATAACGTGCAGTAACGTGTCTTTCATCTTCCATGCATGACAATTTACCTAAAATTGCGTCAGTACCAGCCGGTACCAAATAATTTGGGAAACAATTATTAAAAATTCCTCGAAAATGATAGAAAAACTACCAGAAACGATTAATTTTCCGAAAGAAGAAGAAGTGATATTGGAATTATGGAAGAAGTTGGACATTTTTCAAAATTGCTTGAAACAATCCAAAAATAAACCGAAATACGTATTCTACGATGGTCCACCTTTTGCTACTGGACTGCCTCATTATGGACACATATTAGCTGGTACAATAAAAGATATTGTAACGAGGTATGCTCATCAATCTGGTTATCATGTGGAAAGAAGATTTGGTTGGGATACTCATGGTTTACCTGTCGAATTTGAAATAGATAAAAGTTTAAATATCAAAGGTCCTGATGATATCGCTAAAATGGGGATAGCAAATTACAATAATGAATGTAGAAAAATTGTAATGAGGTATGCAACAGAATGGGAGTCCATCGTGAGTAGAATTGGTAGATGGATAGATTTCAAGAATGATTATAAAACTCTTTACCCTTGGTATATGGAATCTATTTGGTGGGTGTTTAAAGAGTTGTATAATAAAGGTCTTGTTTATCAGGGCGTTAAAGTAATGCCTTTTTCGACCGGCTGCAACACTCCACTATCTAATTTTGAATCAGGACAAAACTATAAAGAAGTTGTCGACCCTTCTGTAGTTGTGTCATTTCCTTTGGAAGATGAGCCTGGCATTTCTATCCTTGCTTGGACTACTACCCCTTGGACTCTGCCTAGTAATATGGCTCTATGCTGCAATCCTAATTTTGAATATGTAGAAGTTAAAGATCATAGTTCGGATAATATCTATATTATATTAGAATCAAGTTTAGATCTTATATATAAATCTAAGGATCTTTATACTATACAAGGCAAAAGAAAAGGATCAGACTTAAAGGGAAAGACATACGTGCCACCTTTCCCATATTTCCTCAATTTAAAAGAAAAAGGTGCTTTCAAAATATTAAATGACACATATGTTACTGCAGAAACTGGTACTGGTATTGTTCATCAAGCTCCTTATTTTGGTGAAGATGATTACCGATGTTGTTTAGCAGCTAACATTATAACAAGGGATCAAGAAATGATATGTCCTATCGATAGCTGTGGTCGTTTTGTAGAACCAGTTCAAGATTTTGTTGGAAAATATGTAAAAGATGCCGACAAAGAAATCATAAAATATCTTCAAAAAGATAAAAGACTAGTTTATGCTAGTTCAACTAAACATAGTTATCCATTTTGTTGGCGATCTGATACTCCTTTGATATATAGAGCTATTCCATCTTGGTTTATTAGAGTAGAAGCCATAAAAGATAAGCTTGTAGCAGCAAATAGTAATACTTATTGGGTACCAGATTATGTTAAAGAAAAACGATTTGGCAATTGGTTACGAGATGCCCGAGATTGGGCTATTAGCAGAAATCGTTATTGGGGTAATCCAATTCCTTTATGGATTTCAGAAGATGGACAAGAAATTGTATGTGTAGGAAGTATTGCAGAATTGGAAGAATTAACAAATACAAAAATAAAAGATATACATAGGGAAAACATAGACCATTTAACTATTCCTTCAAAACGTCCAGGACAGCCACCATTAAAACGAATACCCGAAGTTTTTGACTGTTGGTTTGAATCTGGTTCTATGCCATATGCACAAGTGCACTACCCTTTTGAACACAAAAAGGAATTTGAGAATAATTTTCCAGCTGATTTTATTGGAGAAGGTATTGATCAAACTCGTGGATGGTTTTACACTCTTCTAGTCATATCAACTGCCCTTTTTGGGAAAGCTCCATTTAAAAATCTTGTTGCTAATGGTTTGATACTAGCTTCTGATGGACAGAAAATGTCTAAACGAAAAAAGAATTATCCAGATCCTATAGAAATCGTAAATAAGTATGGAGCAGATGCTCTTCGTTTGTACTTAATTAATTCACCTGTTGTGAGAGCTGAAAATCTACGTTTTATAGAAGGGGGAGTCAGAGATGTCATAAAGGATGTGTTCTTACCTTGGTATAATGCATTCAGATTTTTAATGCAGAATATTGAAAGATTCGAAAGAGAAGAAAAAATGACTTTTGTGTATGATGATACTAAAAATGTATGTTCTGATAATATAATGGATAAATGGATTCTATCTTTTACTCAAACATTATTGGGATTTGTCAAAAAAGAAATGCAAGCTTATAAATTATACACAGTGATACCTCATTTAGTAGAATATATAGATAATCTTACTAATTGGTATGTGAGAATGAATAGGAAACGTATTAAAGGTGACAGTGGCATAGATGATTGCCAACAAGCATTAAATACTTTATTTTCTGTTCTTCATACTGTGGTATGTATAAATGCCCCATTCATACCATTTTTAACAGAATTTATGTTTCAACATTTAGTAAAATTACTTCCACAAACTAAAACAAATATGGATAGTGTTCATTACCAAATGTTACCTCAGCCCTGTCCGCAACTGATTGATGAAAACATTGAAAAAGCTGTGTCGTATATGCAAACAGTAATCGAATTGGGACGTGTTGTAAGAGACAGAAAAACAATGCCCACTAAGTACCCATTGCCAGAAATTGTGGTTATTCATCAAGACGCTGAAGTATTGAAAGAGATAGTTTCTCTAAAGTTATACATTCTTGAAGAACTTAATGTAAAGGAATTAACAGTTACCACAGACAAGCAAAAATATGGTGTTACATTAAGAGCAGAACCAGATCATAAAATACTTGGAGCTCGTCTTAAAGGAGAATTTAAATCTATTACACAAGCTATAAAAGAACTTTCTGATGAACAGTTGCAAACGTTTGTTGAAACAAAAGAAATTATGGTACAAGGTCATAAGTTGGAAGAACAAGATCTACGTTTGATGTTTAGTTTCACTGGACCAGCTGCTGAACAGTTATCGAAGCAATATGAAGCACACAGTGAAGGAAATGTATTAATTCTGTTAGACATTACTCCAGATGAAAGTATGCATAATGAAGGAATAGCAAGAGAAGTAATCAACAGAGTTCAAAAATTGAGAAAGAAAGCTAAGTTGGTTCCATCAGATGAAGCAATTGCTTATTACGATATCCAAGACAAAAATTGTAATTTGGCAAAAGTAATTGTTAGCCATAAAGAGTTCATTGAAAATTCAACGAAAACACTTCAAGAAGATATGTCTAAGATGCCAAATAATGCAAATATAATTATAGAAGAAATGCAGAAGATCAAGGGTGTTGATATGAAACTGGTTTTAGTAAAATCTGGAAATCAAATTAAAAATAATGTAACAAATGTAGAACCATTATTAAAATACGTAAATGTTGAAATTGAAGATTTAAAACCAAGATTTGGTGCTCTAAGTTCTATTGGTACTATTTTATTGGAAGCTCCAAAATCATTAATACCTATATCGTATGAACAATTAAGGCAAGAGATTGAATTATTATTTGGTATTCATGGCTGTTCTTATGAGATATCCATTGATAATAAACTTATAACAGAAATAACTGATATTTCCTTATTACATAAACAAATTATAAAAGTAACAAAATCTGGAACACCAGGAAAACAATCATCGACTATTTTAACTCAGTCAGCTTGTAAATTTGTTAATATAAATAGCTCTTTAGGAAAAGGTACTATCTTTCTAGAAAATCCAAAAGAAAGCTTTCTGTTAGATCATGCAATGTTGAAACAACGATTGAAACTATTTTTTGATAAAGATAACGTCTCAGAAACTTTACCTACTGAGGTAAATCATTTGCATGGTAAAACATTGAATTTAAGTTAATTTTATTTAAAGCATCGTTTTTCTCATTTATTTATTTATCTAAATTATTCGAAATTAGATAATTTCATTGTCGCGGGGTTTTTTTTTTACAAGAAAAATTGTGAATGTAATTCTAACCATTTTGTATAATGAAATGATAATAAATAACAATAATGTATATAATATGTAAGTGCATTTTATACTATTAAATACATCTCTCGGGTTTCCAGGTATTTACAATAAATTAATTTACAGACTGAAAGATGTGTTAATGCAGAAAAATATTGTACAGGTATTTATTCACATTCAGTAAAATAATTGCAATAATGTTCCGTACTTACATTTTCCTACAAAATACTATAGTACAATGTAGTACGGAGGTAATAAGTCCCCTTTTCGAATTTATCCTTTATAAATCATTGTTGTAGCTGACCTGGACAGAAATATCAATGAAAATTTTCTGTAAATAATAAAAAATGTAGCTAGCAATAAGTTACAATTATAATTATTTGAATGCATTATACACTCTTGATTTCAGTTATTTTTCAGTAACAATGAATATAATGGTGCTTAGAACATAATATCTATCTCAACATTTAACTTTCATGTTCTAGAATTGTAAGTTTTAAAGATTACAACTTTTTACGCTGAAATTAAATGTTTTATTTTAACGGTAATTGCAACTTATAATTGTACGTGCCTTGGTTAGATTTAAGTCACGCGTGCATAATAGAATTTTCAAATCCAATAAATAAACCACAAAATTATGAATATATAACAAAACTCTTCTTTGAAAGCAATACAATACAGCACCATTGTAACCACAGTACATAATATTTATTATACAACTAATTCAACAATCGAATAATATTTATCAAAGATTAATTTCACATATATTGAAACGAACAAGTATTGCCTACTCACTAAAGTATTTCTTGATACAAATTTCATGTGATAACATACGTTTTCTTAATCTATTATACTTTTATGTTAATTCAAAAGAATCTTCTCTACATATATAAATTAATTTCGAATATATTACAAATCCATTTCAATTGAAATGTGGCTGTTACTAACTATTGTATGTATTTTATTTCTTACTCAAACGAGTTATTTTGAACAATTGATAAGAATCACAATAGACCACCATGTTTTTCGTAATGTTAGGAACATATACATTTAAATGATATTAATATTAGTGTTACAAAATCATGTCTAAAAGTACTTCTTGATACAACCAATTTACATTTATTCAATATTTCTGATATTATCATGGTCAGGAAAGTAATTACTGAACAATGAGACCGTGAAAATTGCAGTGAGCGCGTACAATGCAAGCGTAGTAGTTGCAGTAAAAAATTGAGCATAGTGGTATCTAGAATACCAAGCCAAACATAACATCAATGTTAAAACGCTCACTAACAGTCTACTCAAATTCCATTCGCTATGTACTGAACTAATTCCTGTACCAGCAGGTATATCCGAAAATGACTGAGGGTTAAAATAAATTGATGATGAATTATTCAGTGTTGAGGTTTGAGGTGATACAGGATTAGGTCGAGGCTGATGTATCAGACAGTGTACTACACAGTTATTGTACAATCCAGATTGTTCCAACGTCTGACTGTCAGGCTGTAATACCCGACCTTTAAAAATTAATCGTACCAATTTCTGTGATTCAAGTTCTATTTGGAAATGTCTCCTGTAGGAGTATAAAATGTGATTATACTTTCATTACATACACATTCATAAAATATTCAGAGAATTTGAAAAAGTAGCAACCTTTTAAAGTCTCCTAGAAGCTCTTTGAGGCTACCAGTGACTACTTTTTGATCATCGTTTATGAATTTAAGTTTTATGCTAATTTCATTTGCATTATTTGCTGAAAGGTTTTCAGAAGGGCATTCTATTATATCACTGCTCATTGATGTTAATACATTTGTTTCCCCCGTGGTGTTTACTTTGGTTTGTCTTTGCAACAATGCATTATCATTATTAAATGAGTCCATAGCTTCAATTAGTACTTCCTCTGTAGCAGTTGACTCGGGTGTTCTATGCGTTTCTGGAGACACTCTCCCATTTGTATCTATTCCAACAATCAATTGTGAATATTAGTATCTCATTTAAGTTATATCTATACCCAGATAGTTTCAATTTATTATACATTCAAAAAAATAGTATGTAAATTGATAGTTCTACTATATTCTTAAATAGGATATATCACCTGCAACAGATGATTCAGGACAACTTTGTGCATTGTCGCTACTATCATCTGTAATCGATTCTGTAGATTCTTCCTCTGATATTTCCAAATTTGGAGGACGATTAAAAGAGCTTATAGTATGATTAGATCGAAGCTCAGCAATACGTGTGCGTGTATGATGTTGCAAAATAAGTACTGTGCGTATTAATGGCTGATCTGTAATACTTGTAGAACACCAGGCAAGCCAGCCTATCAAAAGTACGACCATAACAATACAAAAATCTGTAACTTCATCTCCAACACCTTCAATAAGAGTCATCTCTATAATTTCGGATTAACCTGTGTGAGTAAAGAGACAGTAATGAATCCTAAAACAATATCAATACCACTGTCAAATATAAAGAAACATATGTTTGTATATGTTTATTTTGCTATCTGTACTTATATGCCAATTAAAATTGGAAGTATTACATACGAGAAACAATTGACTTTCCATTCATTAGAAAACTGTATAAAATGTTAGTACTACAGCTTTTCCCAATAGTTCCCCAGTTTATAAATAAAAAACTAATCTTAATAAGACGAATAAGGTCATAGCGAATAACTAAAATATATTTGTATTACTTTTTTCGTGTTTCCCAATGCAGGAAATGGATGTTATTTACACGTATCAAGAAAATCTGTGCAGAAAGAACGAATCCATATATTTTCCGTTACACTGCAAAAGAAAATTCACATCGCCATTCTTGTCTTTTCTTGTCACTCATCTGTCACTGCTCTCACCTTTATTCATAGGAAACACAACAGAACAAAATTAAAACTGCATCAAAAACACTTACAAAAATTTCATCTACAAATATCTGGAGATGACGCAAATAGTTTGTGACAGACAGCAATGTACGTGAACTAGTTCATAATTAATGGAAACATACACATACGAGATGCGCTGTCTTTTAATGAGTCGAAAACATACTCATAGGCACAATTCATTTGTACAACATTAAAAGTTTCTAATATTTTGCAATAAAGTATATTAAAAGTAACGACAAAAAAAACAAATTTAATTATTTAAACCCTTTTTTAGTACTATATGTATTAGAAACATTAAACAAAATCTTAATTATGTTTCGTAAACTTTATACTTCAGAGAGTATATTGAAGTGCATCAATGTGTAAATTATTCTTAATATCTTAAATATATACTTATTGTAAAAATATACATTTTAATTTTCTTTTCAAGTGCATTGCACATATAATGTACGATTATTACAATATAACATATATCTAATTCGCACGTAACGTTGTTTTTAAATTTACACAAATTTTTTGAACAGAACAATTGTATCTAATTACGTCAACTATACTTTTGAAAAGAATAACTTATAGTAATTTCAAATTCTATTGAATAAAATTGAAATAAAATTAAAGGTTTTTTTTTATATATAATACAAATGATACATACATATGCATATGCAAGTAACATAATAGTATAGTATGTACAATAGTATAATATAACATATATATATATTTCTGAAATATCGGCAACGACGAGTACGACAGAAAGATGGTAACGGGACTTTAATACTAAGTAAGTTTGCTCTCATAAGTACAACTGCATCTATGGTTATTGGTTTGTATATATATGTTGTATTTTCATAAGTTTTCATAAGTTTAAAATGGCATTGTGGAACAAAGTTTTAGCAGGATTTGACAGAGATGAGGAAACTGTCAATTTTGGAACACGGACGGTCGCAGAAAATAATGGCTCGTTATATGAGACTTTTACAATCGCTACGATACGATCTGATGGAGAGGTAAATTGTCATTTATTTCGTTCTGATTAAGATACACTCATGTGTAACGGCATTTGACGGTTGCCGTTTGTTTTTATACAGAAAATTATCCAGTATTACCGAATGGACAGTACAATTGGGCATGAAGTGATTCTATGTGCGCTAAGAAGTCGAAAAAAATTAATCATATTTTTCTGTTTGATGTTTCGTTTGCGAAACGAAAATCAAGTTTGAAAATTGTTACAGACCCTCATACCCAATGGTACCACATGTCCGGCAATATACTCTGTATGCTTCGAATATGATTTATGAATTGATTCAAAATGATTTTAATTCATATTTTTAATACAGTAGTCATTGCAATAAATATTGAGGAGCTTATATCTAATAATTACCAATAATTTTTTTCCTTTCTTCAGATAAAACAGCAGCCAAATATTGTGGCATCTGTACAATATTCAAGGATTTGTGTAGCAATTGATAAGTCAATTACCATATTTGAAAATGAAACATGCGAAAAAATGTTATTAAATGCAAGTTTTGGTTTGCCAATAGTCAGTTACTGTATTTCTAACAATCGTTCATATTTATTTATTGTATTGTCAAATGGAGCTTTATATTGTCTTTATTTGTTATCTGGACAAGTAATTTTTACAAAGTAAGTACAAAAATTATATTAAAGTATTATATGAATATTTTATAAACATGGTGTATTAAGCTTTATATGTTTTTTAATATTTAGAAATATTACAAAAGATGGAGATTCTATAGTGACAATATTTTTACAACATGAATGTGATGAATACATTTTGTATCTCATTGCAAAAAGTGGAGCTATCTTTAGGTAATTATATATATTTAAATTTGAATACTATATAATAGTGACACTTTAATTTTTTAGAGTATCAAAGTTCAACTATAAACAATTTGAAGCTGCTATTTCAAATGAGGACAATACAACTGTGCAAGAACTTGCAGAACAAGTGCAATGTACACAATTATTTAAAGGATTTAATGACAATGAGGTTGGACTTTGAATTCACCCTTAACTTTTTCATAAATTTACACAAAAATGAAACAAATATCTTATAGGTAATATATGCTACTATTGGTATAGTATGTGAAGAAATAACAGTAGCAATATTATGTTCAAACATGTTGTTTATGTGGCCCAGTGAACAATATTTTAATTTTAATGGTGAAAGCTACAATTATACTAAAGTAAAATTTTTTAAAAATAATGTGTGAGTATCTGTGAATTTTTATATTAATAGCTTTTGTACTATTATACAAATTAACAATATTAATCTGAATAATTTTAGTGCAATGTTATGTCTATGTATGGATAACACATTAAATATGGTATGTCCTCGAACTTTACTTGGTTTAAAAGTATATCAAGAATCTGTATCAGATTTTGCAATAATCGAAGATATTGATAATAGTTTGTGCCAAATTCTTATTTTAACAGCAAACAATGATGATCCTAATATATGTAAATTACGTGTTATGTCATTTCCAGGTATGTAGTGTATTCACACAATTAATATTCATAATGATAACCACTACTTTAGATCATAATTATCTTTTTCCAGATTTTGAAGAGATATTTCAAATAGATGTTGTTACTACAGCATATCTTGTAGAAATTAAGGATCCCCGTGATGAAATAATATTATTTTTGGAAGGCATTAAGGATTTTCAGAATAATACTAACTTTACAGATACAGTTAGAATAAAAACTGTATCAGAAAGTCTTCCAGAATGTCAGTTGCAACGTTTAATACGGAAAGAACAGTTCGACAAAGCTGAAGAGTTTGCCAAAAAATTTAATTTGTCAACAGAGCCTATTTACTTTGCAAAAGCGTCATTACTTATATCTCAATTTGGACCTTGGGCAAAAAAAAGTTCCGATCTATTTCACGTAGAGGAACTTCTTAATTTATTTGAGAAAATAGAAAATGTACAACATATAGTAGAGTGTTGTAGTAAAGCTCTTGTCCCACACTATAAACAGATGAGAAAAATTTATTTGTATGCAAGGACAAGAATAATGGAAAACATTGCAGTAATTCAATTTTAGATAATTATACATATATAAGATGTTTTACCAGATTAATCATCATTTTAGGGGGTACTTTTGAAAGTCAAAATATCACAAGAATGGGGAAATTTGCTATTAGTAAATATGAAATTGTAAATTCTTATTTTGACTTACAAAGTCTCCTTCTAACATGATGATCATAAGTAATCGAATATTCTGTTTAAATTAATTTCTTAATTTTTTTAGGCTAATATATATAATATTAATTTTAGAAAACTCCATCAGATGATAACTTGAATTATTTGGATTTAGTCAATAGCACATTACATAAATTAGAAACATTCCACTTGATTTGGGGTAACAAACAAAATTTTGGTTGTTATGATGATGATACTATGAAAGAATGGATAAGATTCTCACAATCTAATTGTATGGGAGAGTTAATGTCATATTTAAATTTGGTAAAATCTTTATACTATTTTGTTACTCCTAATATCGTATGATTCAATTGTGAATGAATTACTAAAGTAGGAAACTTATTTTTGTACAGGGAGAGATGGAAGCTGCTACATTGATTTGGTCTAGGCATCTCCCAGACATAACAAAATATCTAAATGTAGAACTGGTAAAACTTATATTTTCAACTCTCGCTGAGGACATATCTCCATCTAAACTTTGGCTATGGTTATCGCATTTTATACCCACACTGTTATCTGTTATTCCGAGCGCGATTTGTGAAATTCTTACCTGGGGATGCAAAAAAGTTAAATCGTTTGAACAATCGCATCGTGCTTCGTGGCCTCAAATTGGAATTGATTTCAGTTACAAATTTATAAAATTATTAAAATTCGAAGAAAATCATGAGTTCGTAGGTATTCATAACGAATGCTTGAGCAAGAATTCAAATTTGAAACAATTGGTTACTTTAATACAGGCCATGTCTGATATAAAAAAATTAAAAGATAACTACAGGTAATGCAATATTACATAATAATTAAACAAAGTACATACAAAAATAATATATTATTTGACACTTTTAGATTAACCATATCTCTTGATGCATATATGGGAAGCCCTATTGAAGTATCATATATATTACTGGACAAGATATCTATAGACATCATTCCAAATTTCGTTGATAATTTTTTGAAACAATATATGTTAAATAATTCTTTGCAGAATGACTACATTTTTTCTTCATATGTACAAGTATGTCTATGTTATTTTTTTTAAGTGTCGCTAATATGAAATTTTAATAATAATCATATCCTTACAGAAAATTATAAAAAATTGCAAAAGTTGGTGGTCCGGTGAAGAAGCTCCTTGGGAGAAGCGAATTGTTATGATAATTAATTTAATTCAGGATGTAAAAGTATGTTGACAAACCATTAAATTCAATGGCTATTCATACATCATTCTAATTCATTTATATTTCAGACCAAATTACAACAAACATTGGAAGTATTAAAAAAAGCTTCAGTTCCGTGGAGTTCAACTATAGTGAATCTAGCAGAAAGAAGTACTCATTTAGATCATGCTTTAGCATCTCAAGTTAAAATAGAGTTGAGCTGCGTTCCAATAAAGCTTATATTAAAAAAATATGGATATGAACGTGTTGGTATAAATAGTGTTAGTATATATTTAAGATATTGTGCAAAATTTCATGATTTATATTTGAGCGTCCAAAACTAAAATTGAATATTTATTTTTTCTTTTAAAGAAATTAATTTGTCGTATTATAAGGGAAAATCGTGAAAATATGATCTCAGATATTCAACAAATTACCAAAAATGATCCATCATTACAAAAAAAGGCATTTTCATCGTGTATAAATTACTATTTATCCAAAGGGTAAACAATTTAAATGACTGTATATATTTAAAGATTTATTTAGATAAATTTATGACCGGCATTATTTAATAGGAATGTTCTGAAAGTAACTGAAATATTTAATTATGTGGAGACACTGGAGACTAACATTTTATTATTTTGTTGCGCACAAATTGTCAATTATGTATCTGCTAGTTTAACCTTGAAGGTAATTCATAATTCTGTTTTTTGAAATTTTAATTCTAAACTTGCATATTGTTAACTCACATTTATTATGTGTTATTTAGACTACACCTAAGTATATTGAACATTACATTGAAATGTTTGGTTGGATAAAATTACAATTGGAAGAAATTTCAAAAAGTGGCAAAACACTGTCTCATTATTACTGCAGCGTTATTACTAACATGACTGAAGTAAAGTCATTATATCTATTAAAAACCGAATTTCAAATTCATGTCACAATAAAAGAATATATGTTGGAGAAAAAGAAAATATTAGAAAATTATATTGAAAAATTGTGCAATGGTACTAAATAATTACATTTACTGTAAAACTAATAATTTATATTAAAACTAATAGTTTATACTTTCGATTGTCCTTGATCAAATTTTAGATGGTATACAGACGAATGATAACTTTATTACTATATACAGGCAGATTATAAAAGTTGCCAAGTTACTTCAGTTAGAACAACTTGATGCTGTATCTATGTTGTTGGAGAAAACAAAGAATATAGACATATTCAAATATTTTGCTAGGTATATGAATACATATTTGCTTACAAAAAACTGAAAAAAGTATGAACTGCTTTTTTATTATTCATATCTGCTTAGGTCTATAGGAGAACAATCAAGTTTAATACCAAATGAATGTCCATATATATACAAAATATGTTTAACAATTTTACAATATACTGAAATGGATGAAGATACCGCAATTGCTGTAAAAAATTTAATTTCTTCTGCATTGTGTGTTTGTCCCGACAGTAAGTACTTACTCATTACAATTGAGTTAAAAATTATTGTTATCAATTTTATTCAAGTAAGAGCTTGTATAAACTACTTAGTAGTAATTATTTTCACTAATATTTACATTGTGTTTTAGATGAATTGCAGTCTGTATTATCATTAGCTATTTGGGTAAATTTATATCAGGAATGCTTCAATAAAGGTAACAAGTATGGTTTGAATCATTTAGACGCACAACAAGAAGAAACTTTAAAAACAAATTGGAAATTATACACGGTATATAAAGATTTAGCTATTGCCGCAGATGGATTCATGTTACCATTATTTAGAGATATGATCTTCATGCAACAGCAGTTTGATCTAGTGGAACAAAAATCTTGTAAGTTACAACTAATAGTAATAATAGTTATATGAACTAATAATAATGTATAATCTTTTTATTTATGCTGCAAATGTTAAATATTTAATAATGGTTGCAGGTGCTGAATATTCTAATGAAGAGCTATTAAAGAACTTATTAAATAAGATAAAAAAATTAAGGGCAGAACATAATGATTATTGCTTTCTACAAATTGTTAAGACTTTATATTTCAATTCTTGTATTATGGTAGATATAAATTCTGTTGTAGTAACAGAAATGAAAGCAATCTATTGCCACCTTTTGATAATGCTATTGAAGAAAGTAATAAGTTCACGAACATTTGATATTTATCTTGGATTGTCCTGTTTGTTTATGCTATCCGAAGTAGATACATATAAATGGATCCCTTCTGCCTGCAAAGCGTATGTACATTATTTAATGTAAATATAAAAATAATAAATAGTAAAAAAATATATTTCTTCAGGTACCAAGCAGATTGTACTCGACATTTAAGAATATCAGTCCTTGCATATGAATACTATCGTTTATGTAAAAACAAATCATTTTTGCAAATTTATAAGGATTATAAAATACTGCATTCTTGGGCACAGAAATTATCAAAATATTCTGTTTCATACAAGGGTTGGATTTATTTTATTACAAGAATCTGTTTTCTGCTACTTTAAATCCGTAAAATATATACTTTAAAAAATATTTACAGAATTTTTAACAAGTGATGCGACAGCTAGAAGAGAAATACTGCAACGAATTATGCATTACAATGGTAATGATATGATATCCTTATGCCAAGATTTTTGCACTGATTTTGATTTTGATGTACAAGATTGTTTATTAATTTATTTGCAAATTATAATAAAATCTTGGAATCCAAAATTAAAGGTATCAAATATCAATGGAAAGGAGGGTAAGTCACGATATGATGTGGTTATTTCTTTGAATATTTAATTGTAATATTTACTGAGATTATATTTTCAGAATTACATATTGATGAGGATGATGTGAACGATTTAAAAAAAAAGTGCAAAGTAGTAGCTGCTAAAATTTTAAATGAAGATTTTCTAAAAAATTCTGTCACCACTGTTTTATCAGAAGTAAAACGACTACCAGAATCATTAAAATATTAATGGACTGCAATGTTTTCAAAATTATACATATACATATTTACTATTTTAGGTCAATTTTTATTATTATGAAGTATTTATTATTCTTATGGATCTCATAGAAGACAAAAATGTTGAACACAGAAATTATTTTTGTTTTCTACAAAATTATACTCGAAATAGGTAAATATCATAAATAATTTTCATATTAAGTTAGTACTTTACTTAATAGTTTTTTTGTTTATAATGTCAGTCAACCTACACAAATAGAACGTGATGAGTGGATGCACCTCAATCCAGGATATACATCTCTACCACCCATAGCAAAGTGGCGGTTACCTTTTCTGCCAAAAATTAAATTATGGACATCTATAAGTACAACTTTGCTTGCATATTTTATATTATTTATATGATGCATCATTTATTAGATGTTATCTTTTATTTTCAATTCTAAGAGAAATATTTATATGTTCTACTTCTCATAATTTCTGTTTTATATAAAATGACTCTAAACATTGTTTAAAATAAAATTAAATGGTTAGCAATTTTCTAGTATAGACGCTTAGAGAACATGTGAAAATTATCTTATAAAATCATTTAATTTTTATCTAAAACATTTTTCAATGTAATCAATTGAGTCAATTCAAATAGACCATCTTACATGTTTCTAATATTTTATTTTCTCATTTATTTCAGCACCAGAATTAAACTTAAAAACCTATGAGAAATGGTTAGATATAGCACCTATACTCAAATTACAACCGCATATAATATGTACATTGGCCATTAAGGGGGAAGTGACAAGAACGTGGGGAAATAAACATATAACCGAAGAATGGAGTCTGTGCCCGAAAAACAGTAGTTTATTAAATGACATAAAGAAATGCATAGAACGAATGACTGGACCAAATGCATTATATTACGGCACTGCAGCATTATATTATGTTGTAAATCATACACCCCCAGGTATGCTGAAATTCCTAAAATATAAATTAATTTATCTCAATAACAAGGGGACAATAATTTGTTTATATGTACTAGGTGCTGACAGAGTAGCTGCTGTAGAAGAATGTTATAGATATGCTTTATTATCAATTCAGAAATCTACTAAATTTGAAGAAGGCATGCTTGAGGTACATTTCTTTCTCTTGATTAATATTATTTTATAAACATAACAATCCATCATTCAATATTTTTTTAGAAAATAAAATTTAAATATTTCCACTTTACGTCAGAACATATCTTACGTACTTATGGTTTAGGAATCCCAAAGTATTTATCACTCATTGGAAACCCTCATAAGTTAGTTTGTGAATTATACACAGACGAAACTATACCGCAAAGATATCGATGCATCACAGATTATAGACCTGATATAAATGCCGCAGTTCATGCGATCAGTGAGCTCTTTCCTATAAATATGATAAAACTGCGAATGGATCTATTACAAGAATGGCTACAACCAGAAATTAAATACATGAAATTCAATCAAAGTATCACAGATACATTTTCAGTAATTACAAATTCTGATTCAAAATCAAATTCTGATGATAATTTATTAAGGTATAGAGTTATATTTATAAAATATACTTCTTAAATATTTTAAAAATTCCCTCAACTTATAATAATGTATTTTTAGGGCATGTTACATTTTAGAGCATGGAGATATCGAATTGTCAGCCAACTTTTTAATAAATATAGGTTTCGGTGAAAAATATGAAGATTATACTCCTGAAACGTGTTACAAAGCTCTTCACGTGTTGCAACTATTAGTTGACACTAAACAATTGGAAGATTTAACTAAACGTGATATTCAAATAATTAGGTTTGTACTTATCTTCGATTTTACTTGCATATTTAACTATTACATGCATTTAAATAATTACTTTTCAGAAAACATATGTGTTCCTTGAAGTACATATATAGACTAGAATCATTAGGAATTATGTATAACATAAATACATTCACAAGAAGTTCTAAGGAGGAATTAGTTCGTGTATTAATGAAAACCCAAAGTCATTCATCACAAGCTCTTGTTCTCATTGCACAAATATGCATAGACTTTAAAATATATGAATATAGCTTGTGGAATAAAAATTTAACCGAATTAGCAAAATTATTAATGGTAAAGACTTATATATTTCAAACATTAGAAAACAAGTACACAATATTTGTAAACATATACTTAATTTATTACCTTTTAGATCAATGAACTGAAAAGGATTTTATTACAAGTACGAGATGTAAGTGCAATTGTGAATTGCAATGGGTACTTGTTAGGATGGCAAGCAGTAATTTTGGAGCCATTCAGAAAAATGGATTTAAATCCTACTGAAGAACAAATTAACAATTGTCTTGAAGCATTACAATTGTTATACTCATGCCCTGTTGTGCATATGTTACATTTTAGAGACATTATAACATACTGTTTTCAGTGTCAACAGTCTCATTTAGCTGCTGCGATTTTACCCTTTTTAACTGATGATGATAAAGATTACGTTTTACAGGTGAGTAACTTTATTAATGTGATAACTTTTTAGAAGATGCAAATATTATTTTAAGAAATTATATTATATAATTATACGTCTAGGAAATAAAAAATACATCCCGCATTGAAAAGATCTTGGAAGATTTAAATAAATTATTATTAAATGGCATACTTTGTGTGTCTTATGTGAGTATATTAATTTATTGTTATTTAAAACTATATTAAAACAATTTTAATTAATATTACGAACGTTATTTTTTCAGTGCCATAAAATGATAGAAAATGCATTACTAGAAACTAAACTTTGAAACATAAATAATTTCATGGTTTCAATGTAATATATATTTTTATAAAATGTTTAATAAATATCTGTAACTGACTATGATATATATATATATTTTTTTTCACATTAAATTACAATAAAGTTTTTAAAACAAATTATTTAGCACAATCTAATGAATTATTGACTACTCACGCCATTCCATGGATCATCATAATCCTCAATTAACAAAGACTTATTTCTAAGTAATTTTACTTCTAAGCCTTCCTCACTTGGTTTAACTGATAGTAATGAGCAGCGATGTACTATCAGGAATGCAGGATTATTATTACTTCTGCCAAGTACTAAATCGATTTCATCTTCAACACTAAGCTAAATATTTAAAGCATAATTCAATTTATTCTTTTTTTATGTTTCATGCATCTTAATGAATTATATTATTATTGAAATTAGTGATAAAATAAAAATCATAAAATGATAAACACAGACATGTATATACCAAAATGAAAAATCAGTAATGTAAGCTTTTTTTAATTTTTTAATAATAATGTCATTCATTAAGAATGCATGATGGTACTACTTTTTTCTATTTTAAAAATTATTCTTACCATTTCACTCTTTTTCACAGATTTTCGTCCATTGATACGAAGATTACTATTATAAAATGCTTTATCTATTTTGCTATAAAAAATAAATTTTAAAAGTTACATACAGAAGTTTATAACACTGTTATTATAAATAAATAAATACAGTAGAGATAGTTAAATATCAATTGAAAGCAGAAATTATTTAGCTATTTTTTGTTAAACATTTGATAATTCAAATTTTGATTATTTATTTAAACATTCAATAATAATAACATACTTGCGTGACAATCCAAGTCCCGCTTTAGTAACGGCATCTAACCGAAGAGAAGGTATCGTAGTACAAATTAATTTCGTAGTTTTTGATTGCAAATAATCATTGACGTCCATCGGTTCCTCGTCCTCTTCATCACTATCATCTTGTCCCTAAATATATGTGAAACAGATAAATGTATTTTGTTTTCCCAAAGTCAATATAAAATGCTAATAATTTTATGTCATTGTAATTACTTTGTTTGAAGTTCGCTTGCTGGCTATTAATCTCTTTTGTGTTACAGAATTAATGTCTTGCCGTAAGTATGAATAGGTTAGACATAATTTATATAATTGAGAATTAAATTTCATATAATATAATGTATGAAACATTCGTTCATTTTTAAATATTGTTTTTTGTACAAGATTTAAAGTAGTTCTCCACGACATCGTATATTTATAAGTTTAAGAAAATTTTTTTCTGTTACAACTCACAACATTATAAAGTAATTGGTTCTACTCCTGTATACATTTTGCGCTCTCTAAACTGGCTCGCACATTCAGCTCCGTGCAAGTACAAATATCCCTACTCAGTACTTGTAATTTAATTCAGCATTTGATATGAAATTGTCAAATTAATAAATAAATTATTCCCATTTGGAATATACGTATTCTCTCTATAAAGATTTATTATGAATTGAATTACGTATTGGTAGGAAAGTATAATTAAATTTACACATCTATAGTACGTGAATAACACCGTAAACACTGTATAGTGAGATAAGCTACATCGTTAGTCCGTGTGACATGTTCCATATGTAGTTGTGTTGATTTCATGCTTCCTTACTCACTTGCTGTTTCCCTTTTTTATCTTTGACTAAGAGCGCAGCACTGTCTCACAATTGTCAATCAATGAAAGAAAGAAAATTTCTACATCAAATCTCGCTACCGGGTCGAGCTGCGATCCATTACTGTATAATCTACGAACTCACACCAAGTTACCAAAAGTTCATCATGCCACCATCGACGGCGCTGAGATAGAAAATCGTAAAATCTTATAACAATGGAACACACACAGAACAGTACACACAGTCATACGAGACCAAAATTTTTCTCACTCTGTTTGTGAATTTGATGTAACATCATATGTTGAAAAGAAATGGAAGAAAAACTCATTAGAAAGAGCCACCGTAAACAACAACGAGCCCATCACAGACTTCTTAAAGACATGAATATTAAATGTTGTAATAATCCAACAAAGGTTACTACTTATGTTAATAAATATAATTCATAGTACTCTCAAATGAAGAAATACTAAAATCTACTTACTCATTTCATATCCCGTTACAGTATTTGATGATTTGCAATGCTGGTTTGACAACTGGACTTAAACAAGAAACGTTACGAAATATTATAGATTTAGCTGGTTCTAAATATAATATAATAATGCCACCAAATAAATCCTATTGTTTCATTAAATTTTATTCAGTAGAAGATGCTGAATGTATGTATAAAAAAGTGCATGGTGTCCTAAAAATTAATGGTTCAGATACACCATTATATGCAACATTTACTGAATCAGGTACTATATTAATAAATTCAATATAATTATATATTAATCATATTTAATTTAAATCATACATTAATCAATTTAATTAAACATTTACTGCTTATTGCAATGTACACATATTACAAATACCAATTAAATATATTAAAATTATGTATAATTTTAGTTCCTAATATAGATGATGATCAATTATCTTATGAATTTCCTCCTGGACTTAAATTAATAGAAAATATTATAACTGAAGAAAAGGAAAACCATTTATTGGACACTATTGATTGGACTAATGAAGGTATTATAAATAATTTTTGGGTAATTAGTAAGTGGTATTTACATTACATATATTTTTTATTGTTTAGAATCTGTTTCATGTGATTTAAAACATAGAAAGGTGAAACATTTTGGCTATGAATTCCAATATAATTCAAATGGAGTAAATCCTGATATGCCAATTACACCTATTCCCCAAGAATATAAATTTTTACAAATGCTATTTAAGCAATATCATAATGTACCATACGAGTACGATCAGTTAACAATAAACCATTATTTATCTGGACAAGGTATATTATATGAAACATTTTTTTTCTATGTATCTTCAATTATCATATTTTCGTAATGTTTTAATAATTTAAGGAATTCCTCCACATGTTGATACACATAGTGTTTTTGAAGATTCTATATTGTCGTTATCATTGGGTTCAGCATATGTTATGGATTTTAAACGAGATGATAAGAAAATCAGTATTCTCTTACCTCCTCGTTCGTTATTAATTATGTCAGGAGAGGCTCGTTATGCATGGTCTCATGGAATTTGCCCCAGACATAATGATGTAGTAAAATCTACAGATGGAATAACAACACAACCACGTGGCACAAGAGTGTCATTTACATTTCGAAAAGTCAGGAGAGGTGATTGCCTTTGTACTTTTCCGGAATACTGTAATACTAAAATAAAATCCTCCACTACTCTTATAGATGATAAAATAGCAACAAGACTAGAATACTCTTATGTACATAATGTATGTATTATAAACTATAGACTGCTATCTTTTGTTATAAGAAAGAAATTTTAATGTACTTATTTATAGGTTTATGAAAATATTTCAAATCATTTCAATGAAACTAGACATAAACAGTGGCCAAACGTTTTAAAGTTTCTTCAGTCTCTAAATCCAGGTGACATTCTGTTAGATGTAGGTTGTGGAAATGGCAAATATCTACAGGAACAAGAAAATATATTTAAGGTCTAACTTTTCTGTATTTTGAATATATTTCTTTATATCTCGTACAATTAACTTTTAAAATCCATAAAAAAGAGTTGGAGACAAAATACACAAAGATTTTTATTACATGAAATATCTGTAATAAAAAGAGCATTTAATATTTCAGGTTGGATGTGATCGAAGCCAAAATTTAATGAAAATATGTTATAAAAAGAAATTTGAAGTTTTCTTATCTGACTGTTTACATTTACCATACAGGAATAATAGTATAGATGCAGCAATAAGCATAGCAGTAATTCATCATCTTTCAACCCATGAAAGAAGAAAACAAGCAATTGCAGAATTGGCACGTCTTCTTAGACCTAATGGAAAATGTTTAATTTATGTATGGGCAAAAGAGCAGGAAAAAGATACTACTCAAACTGCATACCTAAAGTATAATACAAATAAAAAGGATAATACACCATCATGTGTACAGAAATTAACAGAATATGGTGTAATATTACCAGTTCATGAAAATCGTACAAAATTTATGTCTACAGATATGCTTGTTCCTTGGAAAAGAAAAGAAGGAGGAAATTTTCTAAGGTATTATCATGTATTTGAAGAAGGGGAACTACCACAGTTGTGCTCACAAGTACCTATGGTTAAAATAGAACAAGTATATTATGATGAAGGAAATTGGTGTGTAATTTTACAAAAAAATAGTGAAATAATTTGAATTCAATAAAGTATTTTTATATAGGAATTTATGTACTTTTTGATACCTTCTTAAATAACAAAAGTATAAATAGAAGTTAAAAACATGGCAGATACAAGACTTGTAATGCTTTAAATGATTTTACCTTTATTGGAAAAAGAACAAAATACATGGAATATGTGTACTATACAGGGTTTTAGATATAAATAGTCCCTGATATCTAGTTTTGTCATTATAAACATGAATAAAGTGTAAGTAGACAAGACAAGTGCACTGTACAAAGCTCACTCTGCTTGACTTTTACTTGCTATTGTGCTTCAATTGTATAACATATTTAATAGTAATATAGATTATTATTAATAATAGTATTATTATTATCATCGTCGGCATCGTGGTTTTCATTATAATTATTACTATTGATATTAATATTAATTATTTGTATTAGGTATCGCTTGTAAATATATTAGCACACCTTATTCACATAAAAATAGTATCCAATTATGAAATTAATGAAGAACGATGATTGATATTGAACGCTATTTCCAAAAATTGCAACCAAATTTCATAATAAGTGTAACTTTTTTTAGATGTTAATGTCAATAGTGTACATAATATATATAACGATTGACAATGCTAAACTATTAGTAAAATTGTTATATATTTTTAATTGGCGAGTGCTTGATTGAGGACAAAGTATACTGTCCCTTGCTGTTTCATTCAAGTTTTCAAGACTTACACAGGTCCAACTTCTTCAGGATCATAATTTTTTACTCTTTTGTTGTACGCAATTATTTCCTAAATAATTGAAATGTGAAATGTTTATTTATACTTTCACAATTTGTTAAATAACTTAATAAAATTTGCTTACTCTTTCATATCTGGCTCTATCCTCTTCTGCTATTGCCATATATTTTGATTTCGTTTGAAGATCTGTGCTCATCCATAGTTTACCCAATTCTTTGGCAATGTCACCTACTCCCATCTCTGGATGTAATTCTCTCATTTTACCACGTAACTCTTGACAAAAGTAGAAAAATGCAGATCTGAAAAAATTCTTATAAATAAACCGTTGAGCATAGAAATTAGCAGTAAATAGACATACAATGCTCTCTTCGGCGCATCTTTGTCTCTGTATCTTTTTGTTCCCCTGCGTGTTGGTTTCTCTGTTTCATCATGGCTTACATAATGTCTTTCATAGTAATGCATTTTTTTATTGCAATGTGCCCCATCTTCAAGATGTACAATCTAATAACATA
Source organism: Augochlora pura (assembly GCF_028453695.1). Taxonomy (NCBI): domain Eukaryota; kingdom Metazoa; phylum Arthropoda; class Insecta; order Hymenoptera; family Halictidae; genus Augochlora; species Augochlora pura. The sequence goes on along the minus strand of NC_135772.1, from coordinate 16,884,860 downwards.
ATATATAATTATTAATGTGAATACTTATATAGCAAACAAAACTTCTTGAATTGTTTCATACAAACTTACTTCATTCTTCACTGGTACTGCATTAAGAATAAAATTTTTACTTTGCATATTTGACCATTTTGTTTGATTATTTGAAACATTCGACACATTTCCAGGTTTCATTACTGGTTCACCACATTCTAAGAGTTAAATAATTGATAAATACATAGTTTTCAACTCATAATAGTTCTGTATTTAATTACATTTTATGTTAATCTCATTTGAATACGCAACTCATTAAATATATTGCATTTGAATTTGAAAATAAGATCACGTTTTACCTGAAGTCATATTTGTCTGACCAACAATCATTGTATCTCTCATTCCAGAATTCAAAGAATTATCACCTGTTTTTGTTAGATAGACATTCTTCCTGTCAGTTGATTCCATGTTTACAAAATTTGTTCTTGTAGAATTCTGTGCCCAAGAACCCAATAATCTTTATAAAAGTATAATAAGCTATTTAAAATATTGTTACCTGATTTTAATGTTAAAAGGATAAATTACTTTACTCAACCTTGAAAAATTATCATATAATGTTATAAGTACTTTTTGTACTTTTATTGTTTGAAAAAAAAACGAAAAAGTTATTTACATTTCATTTGTACTTCCAGTATGGAATTGTTTAACTCATTCTCAATTGTGCAAAAATTACTAAATATCATATTATAATTTTCAGAAGTATGGTTTAAAGAAAATATATAATATCAATTCTGATAACCTTAATAATCATCTAATAGAACATACAAAAATGTAACATATTTTTTCTATCCTTTTTAATAAAAGGATTCCTAATACGATATAATTCACTGAAAAGATATATCTGACCAATAATACTGGAAACAAACTTTTCTCAAATTATAATAGTTTGTGTAATTAGAGTGCCGAATAGTTTGACATTAAATATACAAAGCTTGTTTGTACAATGTCACGTTTCTGAAATAGCATATGTAGATACTGGAAATAATAATATTAGATTTTATCCTTACAAGTATTAATAATACTTTCACGAAATCTAAACAAAAAACGACATCGCAGAAGAACAGATTCTTTCGTTACGATAGAAACTATAAAAGAACTGTATGTAGTCACATCGCATACTTTCGTCGAAGAAAAAAAAAACAATATATGTAAGTACGAACAATACGGTAATAACAGTACTTACAATAATAAACCAACCAAGATATTAATCCAAGGTATTAAAACTTTCGAATGTAATATCAACATGGGAGTAATGGAAGCAAGAAACCAATGTAACAGATATTTGCCTACAGATGACGTACAAAGGCAATCGCTGCTACAACAACACAATATAAAAGCTACTCCTCGTAGCTTAATCCGAAAAAGTTAAGAGGAAGTAAATAAAACTAGATTTAATTTGATTCGTAAACAGTGTTCCAACTTACCAGCAACAATTGAATGTCAGCGTTGCAAAAGGAGTACAGAAAAAGCGACTATAAGTAACGCGGAACGTAACTTATTAAGCATCCATTCCACAGATCGGTCCTATCTATACACATCTATCCGTACGTATCACGCGTACCGTGATCAGCATTATACACAGAACACGTACAATGTTTGAACGCAACTTTTTACGAAGCACTTAAATTCAGTTTTATTGTAATACCAAATATTTAATGATAAAATACTTGCCAGTTATTGAATCATAGAAAGCGAGTTATTGACAACAGGACTCGATGTTAAAAAACAGATCGTATAAACCAAGCTGATTGAAGCAGATATGACCGGGCATGGCCACTTTGTGGTGTGTATACATATATGTATATGCATGTATACATACATGCATAATGCGCGCACGCGAGTAGCATACATACATACAAAACTCCTACGTGTATACTTTTGCAAAATTTCAGTTTTCATTTTATTAAACGTTCTTATTCTTTTACTTGTGCTTTGTGACTAAAATCAATAAATTCTAATGGAAATTTAGGGAAACAGTAAATATTTGCTACTTAAAAATAATGTTAAGGGGAATTCATATGCTAAATCGTAATACTGCAAAAGTAAAATCTTTAAAATTAGTACCTTCAATTTTAAACTGTGTTATGTATTTTTATTATCATAAAGTCATATTCATCAAGCATTATAATAGAAATACGTAATATTTATATATATGTAAGAGTAAAATCAAACTCATGAAAGAAAAATAAAATAAATATTTTTTTTTATTTTATCTTTCTTTGCTCATATAAATGATAATATCTACACGAAGTGTATACAATAAGATTGTTTATATTGCATATAAGTTTTTTTATATGTGCCTACATAACGCAATGAAATAAATTTGTGTTGCTACGATAAAATAAAATAGGTACATGTGAATGGGTGTTATGTTTAGGATACAATTATTGTTGTTGTACATAGATAAATACGATTTTATAAAAATATTCATACACATAATTCATTTACTCATCTTGTTAACATATTTTAAATATTTAATAATAATATTTACTATCCTTTATCGAGAACGTTTAACAAGTTTTACACAATCTGTCAAAGGTCGACTATCTCGCAGTTTACATATCTCGATTAATGTATTGACGTATCGATATTGAATAAATGAATGTTTTAGTTTGAAAACAATATTTATTTGATTATACTAATTCAATGAACCACAACGATAAATGAAAGATCAATCATTTAACAGCATTGATAATTATAAAGAAAATAAAAAATATTAGAAATTCATACATATAATGCAGCTGAAGTGACAAGTATAATTGACATTTTTGTCAAAGGTTATACGCATTTGAATACCCACGTGTTATATTTGTAAATAATATAAATATATACCATCATGAAGGAATCAATATTAACAAATTGTGAGAAAAATTTTGTAAATAAGGCAGTGAAACATAGAACGGTATGATATTTTATTGAACATTATTTATTAAAAACTATTTACATTATTTATTAGAATTTGCTGAAACTTTGATAAAACATTTTCCATTTTTAGATTAAGTGATTCATTTATTTATAAAAATATAATTGAAACCACATCCAATTCGAATTTTTCCATCTTAATGTGTTACTTAATACAATAACAGAAAATCATTCTTGAACAAATTTAAAATGCTTTTAGCATCGTTCATAAGTAATTAAACAAAGTGCAGAACAAAATATAAATTTAAACAGTTAATTTTTACTATCAATGTTGACAACATGTAGCAGTAGTAATACAGAAGTGATAATCACTATAATCACACATATTTAAGTGAATTAAAATATTTTCAGCGATTAGATGGCAGAAATTTATTGGAAGCACGGTCAGTCAAACTTTATTTTGGATCCGATTGGGGAAGCTGTATGGTTTTACTTGGCCAAACTAGGTATAATTAAAACTATCTTATTTGAACTGTAATATGTAAATAAAGATATAATTATCTTTAAATTACATATCACATGATATTGTACAATATTATCGCAGGGTGGTAGCACAAGTATCATGTGATATACAGCAGCCTAAAACATCACGTCCTAATGAAGGAATGTTGCATATTAATGTTGAACTGAATCCATTAGCAGCAGCACACTTTGATGGTGGTAGACAATCTGAAGCTTCAATATTAATTAGTCGACAACTTGACAAATGTTTTAAAGATTCAAAATGTATAGATTTGGAATCATTATGTATTATATCTGATAAAAAGGTTAATAGTTGTACATTTATATTTTTAGAATGAAAAGTTATACATAATTAATATGGTATTAAATCAATAATTAATAATTAATATGGTACAGGTATGGAATGTACGAGTTGACATAAATATTATTAATCATGATGGCAATTTAATTGACTGTGCTTCCATTGCAACATTAGCAGCTCTCTTACATTTTCATAGACCAGACGTAACATCAACGGGTGAAGATATCATAATTCATTCTTTTGTTGAAAAAGATCCTCTTCCTTTAACAGTGTACCATTATCCAGTTTGTGTATCTTTTATAACATTTGAGAGGTCAGTACTCTTAATTCATGCAGTTATATTAAGTTCAATGTACTTTAACGATCTTTTATTTTCCAGTGGAGATACAGTTATGGATCCCACATATTTGGAAGAAAGAGTTGGAGTTGCTCAACTTACACTTGGCATGAATTCTTATAGAGAAGTTTGTAGTTTACATTTTAATTATTTGACAAAAACTATGACTGTGCAAGATGTAATATCAGCAGTTTCACACTATGCAGCAAACTATGCTACTTCATTAGTACAACAGATTAGGGAAGCAGTAACTCACGATGTGGAAGCAAGGTTCAACTTTATAATATATTGTATATACATTACAATTTTTTTTTATACATACATCTTATTAATTGAAGGTACAAGAAAGATGATCGTAATACAAATCGATTTAAAGAATGTATAACACTCAAAAAATTGACTACAATTAACACTGAATGTATTAGTATTAAATTACGTAAATGGGGTGAATTAGATAAAGTTGAATCTGAAGGTAATATTTTAATAATCTCTCATCAATATTTTATTATTTTTTGTACAATAATTAATATGGATTTAATCATGATTTTGGCCGCCAAAGCCTGAAAACTCAAATGGATTCAATGTCTAACTTTTACAGAAGCTTGTGTAGAAGAAGCTGAGGAAAGTAAATACAGAATTATAAAACCTGGAGAAGGTTCAGCTGAATTAATAGTAGATACTGTAAGTAAGATATTATTTTCAGCATTTCTCTATTTTGCCAATCTTCGATTCATCTGTTAAAATACTACGAATTATGTCAAGTTTTTTACACCCTGTTTTTTATCAATTCACAACTACAGATAATACTAATTTAATTAATAAAATAATTTCTGCAGCATATGTCAGTTGGTGAAGGTGGACCTAATACATGGAATATGTCAGAATCTTCAGAGGAAACGAGCGATGTAGAAATTGCAACTGAAATAAGACAAGAAGAGAAAATAAGTAAAAAAGTGCCAGTTGATACAGGTATGCTTTTAAAAATGTACACTTCTTAATCATTTAATTTACACCATTCTTTTAATGTATAGAGCACTAATAACTAGAGCTGTTACTGTTTTAGAAGTAAATGGAGACAGTGAAGAAGAAGCTACAGAAATGTTAGATTCGACAGATATAATGCAGTAAATTGTAAAGTAATAAAATAAGAAGAATAGAGTTGTGCAGAAAGTATTCTATCATTTGTTTTATCAAGTCAATAGATGAACATTTTTTTTATTGAGTATCATATAATAATTCTAAGTGCATATAAATAAAAGTTTCAGATTAATTGTTATACATAATATATTTTTTAGCATGTTTTATACATAGATCTTATAAAATACCTATGCCTATTAACAAGTAAAAATCCATACATATATTTTTGATCTCACTATTAAAATATCATTACAATAACAAAACTCATACTCATAAAATATAGCCTAGGCTATGTGGTATCATTACTTAAACCATTCTTTTGATCCAATTTGTTTGCATTTGTTTTTACTGTATACATGAAAAAGCTTAACGCTTCTCTTTCAACTACAGGGATGGTCTTAAAATGCTTCATAAGAGTCTGAAATAAAAAAAGTACATGATCCATTGATGTAATTCATAATTCATTTGTTTTGTTTAAACTATTAATTGTTAGACTTACATCAGCTAATTGAGCTTTATTTAAACCTGGACGTGTAGAAACTTTATAATGCCTTTTATATCGCCTTAAGGTACCCACTTGTAATTGGAAAAGGTCAACCTCTGGGAGGTCATTGTCAGTTTCTCCAGAATCTTCTTCAGAATCTTTGCGCCTGCGTTGCTGTTGTTGTTTTGATCTTGCACATTGGATTACTTGTTTATGATAATCACAAATGTATATATGACGTGCCTAGTGACAAATCAGGTAAACAATGATATCAAGTTCTTATCATATAAAATCGGATTGCAACATTAAAAAGATTCCTTTTAGATAGCGATTATCCAGAAATAATTTTAACAACTATTATTTACAAATACAACATTTAGAATGATCGTATATGTATTTCACTGTGCAACTAAGTGCATGATACAAAACAATGTGATAATACACTTAGTAACACTTTGCAATAACTATTAAGATAAAAATAAATAAAAAAATAACATTAGGCCTATATTTACAATCTGGTTTAATTTAACTTTAATTAAATTTAATTTACTTTCTAATTAACTTCAATTATTCACGATAAATTTCTAAAATATATTCCTTTTTAACCACCAACATTTCTTTACATTTCATATATAAGTAATTATTTAATTGTTACTATTCACATATAATGTAATATTATACAAAACAAATTGAAAAGAAGCAAGTATAATAAATAATTCGCTACAATAATCGTACTGCAACTATTTCTAATTATTAATCTTACCACTTGATCGAGATTAAGTTTCAATCGCCGCTGTGTTACAGTTTTTTGAATTCGTTTACTGTAAGACGCGTTGCCAGCTGGCCGAGTGCATCGTTCACCCTCATCTACAAGGCAACAAATTTGATCAGCAGCTCCTCTGGAATCTTCTTCACCGGTACTGAATCCATTCATTTTTTTTTTATTCTTAACATCAACTAAATCGGTATGAAGAGTATGTAGAACTTTAACAACCTCGAAATGTCACGACGTATATGTTTGTGTCAAAAAACGGCGTGTCCCAGAGTAAAATACACTCGACGATGTCTGCTTTTCACACTCATAATTTCCTGTCAAATTTCATTTGTTAAACACAATTCATTAACGAAATTCACTTCTCTATTCACAAGAGGATATAACTTTTCATAACCGGTATCTAGTCTGTCATTTAATACAAAGATTCAAACTTATAAATCAATTATTTAAATAATAGTAGAGATTGTGTGTTACAGGCACCTCAATGTTGAACGATATTCTATAACGTTTCACTTTCTTTCCTTTTCCTCAAATGTTTTAACATACGAGTTATTTTTATATATTCACTATACCAGTGTTTTGTGCGACTTGTCACAATACGAACGTTTAACCTTGTTATTTTCTGTGCAACGGATTTTCGTTATTTAATGTTCCCAGCTATATGTAATTCTTTGCCAGCTTCACCGCGTTTTGTTATTTACACAACTACATTGATTCACACGATACTGCGTAAAGTGCATATGCATATGTGTACGTATGCACTTATATACATATATTGTGTTTGGTATACATACGTACGCGTACAAGAACATATACATATGAATACAATGGATGTGTATATGTACGTTCAAGATGGTTCAACTTTGAGGCATTCCTATCCTGTCAAATTCAGTACTACCAACTTACGCATTATCATCGACAGATGATAAAATCGTTTTATGCATGTACAATCTAATTCATTTTATAATTTAAAGTTCGTACAAAATACATAAAATATATTTTTATATTAATACAAACAATGCATCACACATCCCATCACATATCTCGTTTACGTTTTTTCTTTATGATATTTACATATGTTATGTTGAATTAAAAAATTATTTGTACAGAAAAAAGTGATGTAATAATAGATTCATATATGTTAGTTCATTAAAAATATAATATAAATGGTTGATAAAATTTTTAAACGGATGCATTATAATTTTGATAATTCAGAAAACTACTGATTCAAGTTATTTCATGCTCATATGTTGTATTTTACTATACTATAAATAAGTCAATGCATATATATTTACTTACAAAACAGTTGTAAATTTAATTATTTAACATACATCAAGATTTTTAGAATATATTTGAAGTTTTATTTTATTTGTTTTTAAAGTTTGACAACAACATACTAATAGTTTAAACATGTATATACTTATATTTAAACTTAACCATGTGATTACTTAGAACTTTAAATAGCATAAATGACATTTTTATATATGTTAATATACCTAAATCATATATTATTTATGAAATTTTGTCAAGTTCAAAGAACTAGAAAAATATTTATTAAGGATAGATTAATTTTATTTAAGTTCATAAAGATCGATTTCTTCGTTACTTCATGGAAAATATTAAAACAAATGTAATGCAGAAATATCATTTACCCATCCACAAAAACATCCCTACAGAACATACAATTTAATAGGAATACAATGCTGGTGATATTTATATTTTTATTAAATATTATCTACACATATATACATATATATAAATATTTAATCATCTAAATGAGCTAAATAATGTAAAATGCTTTAACTAATGTTGGCATCAAGTTGGTGGTACTGCAATTTGCGCCTTAATTTTAGCTTACGGAATGTAGCGCCATCTACCGTAACCATAAATTCTAACCTTAATAATTTAAATCATTTATTCTTTAGAATCTACCATTGATCAAATCAAAGTTAATAAGTAAGTTTTATTGCCAAAATATTGTTTATTTAGTTTCGTGAATGAAATACCGTTTTAACTAAAATTAACGATATTCTGTAGGCGATTTTCCACGCATGATTTTTCCCGCCCTTTTCACCAGCAGACATTTTATTGGGGGGGTAAAAAGAAACGCTTCAAAACATAAAAGGTTGATGCTGATTGGCTTACTTTTTGCGGCTTATCTGAAATAAGCCAATGGTAATACAGATTTTCCCCATACACTTTCATATGCCGCACAAGTGGCGTGGGGTCGCGATATTCGAAGCTGAGAATCCTTTTAGCTGTAGAGGACCGTCCAGGTAAGAAAAATCTAAATATTTTTCTTTCCAAGCGTTGACAGATTTCAGCGATTAACAATTGATTACTAGGCTATTATCGTTGTACGATACGCGTAATACGGACAAACATTTGGTGAAGTGCTGTTGTGCTGCGTATCGTGCATATACCTTTTATTTCTACACAACCATCATAGCAAATGGCTGCCCGGAGATGTGTTTAGCAAGAAGGTTCTCGTGTACCTTGTTATCGTTATGTACTGATACGTGAAGAAACGTCGCGTGACAGTTTTTACCAACGTGAAAACTTAGATATCCACGATTTGTAACGTAAAATATTGGCGTGACTTATATTACGGGTGTTTCATCATAAATCAGCCGTCAAGGCTGTAGCCCGCGTACGATCGGTCTCTGTTTGGCTACTTACGCCATGCATTGGCATATATGGGATCTTGCACTATAGCACCCGTTATGGTTTTATAACGAATAATTTCCCACTTAACGCTTACATTACGGCGGCGAGCATCCCGCACTTAGGAAACTTGTGAAAAATAAGAGGGACTTTTAGTCATCAGTTTAATATCTATGGCCGAATTCTCAACATATTGTGATGCTTTTGATTTCCCGCTCACAAGCAATTCTTGAGCACTGAAAGTTATATGTACGTAATCGACAGTGACATATGCACGGTTCAGTTCATTAGAACTTTTTAGATAGCAAATATCTAGCATAGTCTGTAACATCATAGTTTATCTTATTGTGAAGTAATTGAGCCAATGTGCGAAAACAAGGAAAAAAGGGAGTGTTATGCACGGTTCGTGTAAGCGTAAGTGTCTCTCAAGCGTATGTTTTTGCTATGTGCGCCATGTCTTCTACAGAAAATACATCGTATATAAGGCGCCAAAATGACATTATTTATTTCCTTCAATTTTTACTATATTTGTGTAATTAACGTGTAACCTTATCAATGATCTCTGAAATTTGTCGACGCTTATTTTATGTGATATTTTTCATATATATAAATATGTCGTGTGTTGATTATGTGTATAATATGTGAAGATGATTATACGTAAAATGGTGGGAATATAATCAATGGATGGAAGACATGTTTGCAATACGCAAACGTCACCGTACTTGTTGTATGTGCGTAATATGAGGTTATATGTAGTCTGATGAAGATATATATATGATTTTATACTTTTTTTTTGCTGATATTTACGAATTGTTATCGTAACGTGAATCTAGTGCATTTGGATAATATTGTCTTTATTAAATAATAATACAATTTTCGAAAGGAAAGTACTAGCCTTATACAATTTCAGTATTGAGTTCTATATTTTTAAATGCACATACAAAGCAAAAGTAATGCTTTAAATGATAATCTGCTAACTTTTACTTCTGACTTTATATAAGAATTACGAAACACATTTTTGTACGTAAATAATGGAAAATGTTTCACAATGTTTCTTTTAGTTATTGTACAAGTATTTTTTCAATTCATATTAATGAAACCTTGTACATTATAGAATCGGTGTTTTTAATCACAAGATCATTGTTGGTTAGTAGAATAATGTGTACTTAATTTCAGTGTACACTTTCACGTTTTGAGACCCATGAATCATGGATAAGATCTTTCAAATCTACCAGCAGTTATAAACAAAGTTTTGGACACCTTTTTGTTTAGAGATCAATACTTACAAATTATTAGTATACATTACATTTTGTTATTTAACATACGAAATAATTACATTTACAATATTTATAATTGTAAGTATAATCAAAACGGACAGCTTAAAATATGGTAGAACATAATTAGTAATAATAGAATAAGAAATAATAATTTAAAGAAAATAAGAAGTATAGTTTTTGCTAGAAATAATGCAAAACTTCCTTTGTAATCTAAGGAAAAGTTTTCCATCAATTATTTAAAATCAATATTAAATTATACGAACATTGATGAATCTATATGAATAATATATTGTAGTCAACACATCCTACGTAATATTATGAAATCGAGAGCCAACCACTATTTCGTTTATGTACGACGGAAAGCCGTGTTAGATACAGGCATACATATATCGCGGGAAATATAATGTTACCGGCGTCCATGTAATCATACGTGCAAAATACAATTTTGTATTACGTGGGTGCATTTAATATTGAATCTGCATTAAGAGCCCAAGTGGATCGATGTTAGTACAATGAAGAAAATTAATTGTCGAGAGAATGTCGTTTTTCTCTGAATATACGTATACATAAGCATTTTTATATACACATTACATAATAGATGGTGTGAATATTTTTCCACTTCTAAAGAATATATTAAATTAAATTTTTTATAGGATTTTTTAACCAACTGGTAAAACTTATAAGAAACTTTTTATAATGATTACAACTAAGGGAATTTTAATAAACAATGAGTATCATTTTACCTCCAAGACTTTTTATATTTTTTATATTTTATAATATACTACTTTCCATGTATTTTCTTTGTAATTTTTAGTGGACTATAATACTATGATAATTTTATTAAAGACTATATTTTTCTTAACTTTTTCAAAGAATTTATAAATTCTCTAAGTTACGCATAATATTTTCATACATATTATTTGTATATACAGACAATTTGCGTACGTGTAAGCAATGTTCTCCTATAATTTCATGTTTATATTTTATGAAAGAATTATGAAAAACATATATGAATTTATACAACAATTAATTACATCAAGTTAATATAGTATAATTATTAGTAATAGGAGATATATTATTCATACAAATTATAAAGAAATTTGTAACGTTCTACACAATGATATGGTTGCGAATAATTATTATATATGTATAATATATATTCCATTATTAATTTTGAAATTATTATAACTTCATTATTTGATGAAGTTAACTATTGTAATTAATATATGCTTTTTCTAATGGACTTGTTTGATCATCAAATGGAACATGGTAAACATAGAAAGGGCATACATGATTGACATATTAAAAACCGCGAAATATATATATGTATATGTATATATATATAACGTTTAAGTGATTATTATCAATTATCTTTTGTTCTCCATTGTCCTATTATTTACTTACCCAGTTTTACACGAGACCAGTGCGATATAAAGCACTCGAGTGTGACACGTACCTCTACATGTTACGTTTATTAATAATCGATTATCGAGCATCAACATTCATTTAACGTTTATATGTTATAAAACTTATACTCGATTACTATTAATACTCTATCCGTGGTACGAAAGTTATGTAAATTTTACGTAAACTTATTGGATATATGTAGTCTACAGGGTAAAACAATATTAATTAATCCAGATATGACTTATCAATACAACATTTTATCTATATGTAGATTCAGATTATACTGGGTTAATAGTTTTACCAAAATGTTGTTTAATTTGACAAGTTTCGTTGGATTAAGAAATCGTATATGTAACATCTTAATGTTAAATTCATATTGACACTATTTTCAAGAAATTTCGATCATTTTGTTCAGTTATTAAGACACTATCAGTCACCATGATTTCAATGTCACAAATAATTTAATTTATTTTGTTCTATATTTGATGCATATCTATTTTATTTTAGACACGTGCATGTTTCTATAACTCTGACAAATAAGTTTGGCAACAGACATTTTCAGACGGTTATATAACATTTTATCAAATGTTCATACTTTATAAAAATAGCCGACAACAATAGGTGTTGTACATCAGATTGTTTTGATAATTATTAAACATTGTAGCAGTAGAATTGTATTTTTGTCGTAACAAAAGATTAAATCAATATTAATTCGTTTACATTTACCGTATTTTTACGCGGATAGGATTTGTAGAGAAAGGCATAGATACTTGACAATTTTACTAAGTCACAAAGACAAATCACTGGAAGACATCATTTAGTTTCTTAAGTGGCACATTATATATTTTATATAAATATATATTATATATGTGCAACTGGAAAACATAAAATGCCTGTATTTTAGCTATCTAATACAGCGAATATTTTTGACCATATTGTATGTCGAGTGAAAATTCAAATATTCCATATATAATTCTAAAACTGAATGAAGTACGTAAATTTTCGTTTAAAAATTAATTTCCCAATATTTTCATATAAGTCTGGAATTCTCTTTATTCGAAACATTTGAACTTGCTTTATAATCGTACACGTATTTTGATAACGCAACATGTAAGAGAAGCAACTAGCAGCTTTCCTTTCTAGGGTAAAAACACTTCTAACTCGAGCGAACGGTGTGCATAGTAGGAATATACGGCAAAGTAATTGTTTACGGTTTCTTTCGAGAACCGAGAGCCCTCCCTCTCTTCCCTCATTTTTCTAGTTACCTGTTTGACCAGTTTTTATTTAGGCAATCTCGTTGCATTATTCCCGTCAGGTATGTGGGTGAAGCTAGAAAGAATGTTTACGGTAATTGCGGAGCCTAATCGAACCTATCTTTACGATGTAAAACGTTTACCGATTGGTGTGCAGCAGAAATAATGCGACTGTGTAATTATCCGTACCGAAAAACGCTAATAGACGTCGAAATGGCGGCTCCGCTCGGGTTAACCGCTTTTATATGATTTCAGGAAAGCCAAGTGTTTGTATAATTCTCATATGGAATTGCTGTCGTTGTCATACTTTCAGACATCTTTTTTTTATTGAAAAAATATGAACATGCAGAATTTCCTTCTAAATCATTATGAATACCACCCGAACGGAGTAAAGTTCTGATTGTATGTGAACATTAGAGTTTACAATAGAAGGTATCTGTTACTAAGAGGTAATCTAAGAATGCAAAATAATATTTAAAAATTATAATTACATAAATATACTATAAAATTGATTTTGACAATATCAATATTCAAAGTGATAAGATAAAAATTTATGTTTAAATAACATTTACTAGATACCAAAATAGCGGGTACTCTCGAATAATTGCTTTCATATGAATTGAGGAAATTGTATACGTTTGAATTACTTTGAGATCAGAGCAGAACAGAATTTAAAATTCAAATATTCGAGCTGATTAGTAAGTTTCGATTGACGAACTGAGTCGAGCAAATTTCATTCTGTACAGCGAACTTCTAACTGAATTAATAACAACGAAGAAATTTTGATATTTAGTTGCGGAATTCAATAAAATGATTGCTATTGTATTATGTATTCGTGAACACGTAAATGAATAATATTTTCAGAAATATAGTAATTCAATTCCGAATATTATGTATAGACATTTTATTACACGAGAGTGACCACTATTAATTTATTAACAAGTGTATGTTGGAGAAATTCAATTCATTTATAAATTTGGAAAAATAACGTTGAACGGAAAGCTTTTTAAAGAAAATATTGCTCGTTCATTTATTTAAAGTGATTGAATTTCACTTGACTTTGATGTTGAATTTTGGGCTAAAATAAAATAAAATAAATAGAAAATCCATGGAATGGATGAAACAAAATTTTTATCATTTAATATATGTAGTATTATCGAATAGTATTCCCTTTTCCACTTATTATATTTTAAAAGTCTTGTTGTACAGTTTTTATAAACGTCATTCAATTCAGTACATAATTAATTTCTTTAATTCTAAGTGTAGAATCACGAATATTTGTACACGTTTTGTCAACATGATATCTGCAGCGTATTCCGGGCAATATTTAAAAATTTTCAGAATTTTCAATGAAATTTATTTGATTAAAAACTTGTTCGAAAAACACATCGCTTTATTTGATGCAAATAATTTCTCGTTATAACGTATTTGTAATGAAATATTCCGTAGTACTTTATATTGCATAGGGATATCCCGCAGGATAGGCATCTAAAAGCAAGAGATTAACTTCAGATTACGTATAATGTAGTATTATGACGTAACTGTTTTACGAAATACTTCCAGGTAACACTTTATCCACGTGTAATTTTTGTATTTCGAAAGATGTAAAAATCTTCCATTTGAATTGTTTGTTATGGAAACTTATTTTATTAATATAATATTACTATAGTGGCCGAAATAAAATGAATTTATGTAATTTTTGTACTATAACAACGTGATTTGCTGTCTTTTATTATTAGTAGGCAAATCGTTACAATATATTTAGTGAAACACATAATTATTTAAATAATATAACTTGTATTAATATGATTATTAATAATGATCATAATTATCAATAATAGACAAATTCGGAAATATACAGAATATAAGTTCACTTAATGCTTGTGTATTTGTAATTACGAAATCAACATAAATTCAATCAAAATTTAATTAATTAAAAAGGAAAGTTAACATTTAGTTTGTTTTTATTACCTCAAATATCCTATGCAGCACACAGTGGCATATGAACAGTTCTTTGATTTTAACACAACTTTGTCACTTTGTCACAGAGTGTGTTGCATAGGATACTTGAGGTAATAAATAATAATAGAGTACCAACTAAATATTATGTTTCCTTTGCAGTTCATTAATTTCTAATTGAATTTATGATTATTTTGTAAATACAAACACAAAAATATTAAGTGAACTTATATTTAGATCGTACAAAATTTCCAAATTAGTCTATTATTGATGTAATAATCATATTTATGAAAGTTATTGTTTAAATAATGACGTGCTTTTCGAAATGCATTGTAATGAATCACCTATTAATAACAAAAAGACAAATGTGTTTCGTAAAACAAGTTGTTATATCACCAAAATGAGGTGAATCTATCATTATTTCGGCCCCTTAATGTACGAACATTAATAGTATATGTATAAATGTCTAATATTTTATCTTATGTGTCGCTCGTAGGTTGTGAAAATATTCTTTAAATATTTACTTTTAAAATACTTTAATTTGTACAATAGTTGAACACAGTAACAATCTCAAATATAGAAGTAATAAAATTGAAAGTAGTGTTACATAATATTGACAGGCGTGTTGAACGTTATATATACATATATTATATATGTGTGTGTGTAAACATGAAATACCGAGGACATCTATGCGGATCCATTCGAGTACACGCTTGTACGAATGAAAATATTAAATATTTCCTACTGCTTCTTCGAGCAGGTATATTCGATGAACTGGAATATAACACTGTTGCATTCAGAGTGTAGAATATGTAAATGTATTCGTTTGGCAGCAGTCCATAGATGATGAATTGTATACTTTTTTTTATCGTTTGATAAAATTCTGTATCAATGCGTGTTTTGAAATCGTAGGAAATTCAATAATTTGATGGAATATACGTTGGTATCCTAGATATAAGAAATCTTGAAATAAACTATTGAATTTCATTTTTCCTCCGTTTCTTCAAATCAATAGTGTATTCATTATATATTATTTCAGTAATCAAAGTGTTTTAAATTCAAACAATTATCTCTGGCATAATATCATTTACAAATACACTAAATCGTTACCTTCTCCAATTGAAATGCAAATTCTAGCTAATCGACAAATTTATTTATACATATGGAACGTTTACATTTACATTCATCTGCATAGTTCTTATACAGCGTCGTTACAAAATTTCATTAAGTGAAATATTTTTAAAAACTGTATTAAATGCTATCCAAACTATATACTTTCGAGTTTTCGAAGATTTTTATATGCTATAAATGGCGTAAAGACTCCCACCTAACACGTTACTTACACTCGCTGTCTAAAAATACAGAACCAAGTTTCTCTTAACGAAGAAAGAAAATATTCTGCAAAGATTTAATGAAACTCAAACGTTCGTCCCACAATTACATTATATTGTGCAAAATAATATGATTCTTGTTGTTTAAACATGTATTCTGCCCTCGTATTCTTGCCCATAAGTCGTGTACAAAAAGTAACCTGAGACTTTTTGGTAGCTATTCTTAATCTTACAATTTGAGGCAATCCTTTGCAAACAAGAGTAAAATATTATTAAATTTTACAAATCCGTGACATTTTCAGAAATACCTAATTATCTCAAATGTTGTACCAGTATGTGGTTTGTCTGGTGTATCAAAATAATAACAAGTTTCTAAATTGAAGATTGTATCATCAAACCGTTTAGTTTAGTCCTCACGCTGACGGAGTTTCGGAATCGCGTGTTTCGCCGGAGATCGGTTCGTTTCGGTGGGAATCGGCTCGCTTCGCTCGAGCGAACATCGCGGTACCAACACGAGCCGGAGAATTTGAAGCCAGGGCTCTCGTTGCCTGCTGTGCCTTTTCTCTTTCGTCGTATGTTTCTTTTTCTCTCTCTTTCTCCTTCCTTTCGTCATCGACGCCTCTCTTTTTCTTGCCATTCCACCATTTCCCTTGTTCACCGTAGTGCCCCTTCTTGCATTCGTTCGTTCGTTCGTTCGTTACGTTGCCTAGCCCTGGGAATGCGCGGTCGCTGTACCTCTCTCTTTCTCCCCTGCGCTTACTTGCCTGCTCCCTCCCGTCGTTTCTCTCTCTCTCTCTCTCACTCTCTCTCTCCCCTCTCACGTTCCATCTCTGTTTCACTCGCTCATGCGTCTTATTGACCCGGACCCGGTTCCTCTTCTCCTCTCTCTCTCTCTCGATTCGCCGGGTTGCCTCCGACTCACCCGCCTTTTGATTGGGGGTTGAGTGGGAAGAAAGGAAGCCCGATGTATAAATCCTATGATATACATTTTCATTTTCTCCTGTTTATTTATAACACGAAAAAATTCAAACTGTAAATTAAACTAAGATTTCGTATTCTCTTGTCAGCGTCGTCGGAAATTTTGTTCGAGTAACGCGTGGATATGTCTCGCCATACATTTCATCATCAATTGGAAGTTTGATTAACTATTTATTCAACAATACTTGTTTGCAATGGTCTAATTTTTTATCACTTTTAACTTTTATCCCTTTTTATAATACCAATATTATAAATTGTAACCAGTAATGTAACACAGTTTTCAACATCGATTTGCTGCTAAAAACTGGTTCTAATTATTGAAAAAGTAATTATTGCCGTAATAATAAATTGTTCACTACTTTCATAGTATTTTATATAATAATAGATTGTTTGTCAGTTTATTTAACCACGTCTAAAAAGATTAAACCATCTGTCTAGTAGTGGGATATAGATATTGAGGGGAATATTTAATTAACCATGAAATATATTCATGAAGCAAAATTGACCAATGTCTGGAATCGAATCGATTTTTAATTGAAATTATATAAGAAATTTAAATTGTACAGTTTTGTTATTAAATAAAGCGCCTTCATGTCGAGATAGCATTCCATACGTTTCTAAGTATATTTCACATTTCTGAATGAGATGTTGGAAACTGGAAGCATAGTTTCGTTCCATTGAAAGAAAAAATTGAGAATTCCTCTGTTACATGAACCTTGAGAAATTTAAAAGTTCTTCTGTATCGACTGGCAAGTAACATAGAGAAGCAAGCGTTCTTCGGTCGGTAAAGCCGACTTGACACGCAGGAAAAAGGGTGCGCGAAAAGCAGGAAGTGCCAATGTGGAGCAAATTCCAGTGGCCGTAGCAGTGTAACGAAACTAAGAAGGGTAAAAAAAGGCGCGAGAAGAAAGCGCACGGCGACAAGTCAGAGTTGGTGTATCTTCCTCTCCCTTTCGCTCTCTTCCTCTGCCTAAAAGTTGACCTCGAGTTTCAAGGGTAGAGAAGGGTTTGCAGTCGTTTGCCCCTCTACCTTACCAGGGACTACGAGCCATGGCTCTCGAATTCTCTACGAACGGAAGAGAGAAAGCGACGTTGCCTCGATGTCAGTAGTGGTAGTCTCCCGCCATCCCCACCACCGCTGTAATGTAGTTCGATTGGTCGGCGTGCTCGGGTTTTCCTTTGTGAGCGGGCGGGTGAAAGCGTGGCTTGGCAACGCTGTACGAGTTCGCCGGCGTCCGCTGGAAGGAAGGCTAAGCTTGGGCGAGAGGAACAAGGAAAGAGAAACGCAGAGAAAGAGACAAACAGACAAGTAGCGAGCGAGACTTCAGGCCGAGTGGAAGGGGATCGAGTTGGAGAAAGAGAAAGAGAGAATATACAAGCGTCCAGCTAGCCCGTCCTCGCCAGGTTCGCCCTCTGTGTGTGCGGCATCGCGTGTAGAGTCGGTGACGAGAGAAGCAATCCGCGCGTAAGCTTCTCCATGTGAAAAAGCTATTACGCGTTTCCCTACCACTGTGCAGCAGTCAGCGTCGGTGTGCATATATACACGTAAAAGAAGCATTGCGTCTATACGCGCGCGTGGTGTCGCATAGAGTGCGTAATTAGCGGCGTGTGTACAAGCAAGTAAAAGGGACGTCACGTTTCTGAAGAAGAAATCGCCGATATATATACATACGTATACGTATCGCTTTTACGAAACGAAAGAGAGAACAGTGTGCCCATAAATGAATGAGAATACTATTTCTTATGCCCAATACTTTGATTAGAATATCATTGGGAAGAAACGCTGCGTTTCTCGAATGAAGGCTCCCATGAGTACTTAGGGGAGGGCAGAAAAGAGGAAGAGAGATAGAGGGAGGGAGCAAGAGAGACGCAGAGTGAGCAAACGAACGCGCGTTTGAGAAAGAGAGACAGACAGTGTGCTAGAAGGGAGAACGAAGAGCGGAGAGACCAGCAAGAGAAAGAGGGAGAAAAAGAGAGACGGAGAGACGCTCTGTATCTGTCGATGGTGGGGAGACAGAGGGAAAAAGAAAGAGCTAGAAGGGGAGAGAGAGCGCCCTCCCCTACCCACCCGCCCGCCCTCCTCCTCTACCCGCCGTACCTACTCACGGAGCTAACGAACGGTTGAGCGTAGCGTCGAGGAGACCGCATCCCAAGTATAACGTACGTATTCACGAGGACCTTCTCCTATACATCGTGGAAAAAGCGTGTATGAAGTCGCTTGTGCTACCAGGAGTACTAGTAGTGATCGTGTAGTGTGCCGGCTGGACAAGAGAAACGTGGTGTGACGACAGTGAGAGAGCACGGTAGCGCGTGCGGTGCGTGTCGCGATACACACGACGGCTACGAACAAGACTCCGTGCGAATGTGAGGGTACGTGCCTCGTGTATATGTATGTGGGGTGTACGTGTTACACCTTGTGAGAGAGAGAGAGTGAGCGAGAGTGCGTGCGTGCGTACGCGCGCGCGCAGCGTGTGCGTGCCTGTATGTCCTGTACGAGGGAGACAGAAGAGCGTATGCGTGGTGGTGTGAGTGCGTGAGTCGTGTAATTTTCTTCGTGCGTCCTTCTTCTTTTCGTTGTCGGCGGGACGGTTCGGCAAACGAGGCCGAAGTGACAGACAGATCGTCCGCGTGTACGATATGTCGGAACACCACCGCGTAGCCGGTGGCTGGGGCACAGCAAGCCCAGGAAGCCGCGAGGATGCCTCCGGTGGTACCGCCTGGTGGTCTTCAGGTTTGAACGCTGTATCGGCTGAACAACAACAACAGCAGCAGCAGCAACAACAGCAAAATCTCCACCAACACCTGATGAACCAACAACAACAGCTATCGCAACAGCAGCAAGCCCAACAGCAACAGCATCACCAGGATATCGTTAGAAGTACCGCTGCCGCTACCCAGCAGCTTTTCTCCTACAAGATGGCTTCCAGCTTTCAGAATCCAGCCACTACGGGCACGCAGTCGAATCCCGTCTCGACGTCTACGCCAGTTGGCTCCTGCATGAGGGGAGGCTATGATTATAGATTAGGAACGGGGCCCGGATCAGGCGGAGGTGTACCAGGTACACCTTCCGCACCACCGCCTGGCGTACAGTGGTGGTACCCAGGTGGAGTTATGGACGCCGGACAGAACAACCTGCATCAGCAATTGCAGGGCCAACAACAGCAGCACCTCTCGCCCATTACCACACAAACGTCCACGCCCCCCGTTATGTCCTCGGTATGTTGCGACCACGATCAACCCCCTTTTTTATATGCTTCTTCATTTCTCGTTTTACTTGCCTGCTTTTCAGTTCTCTTTTCAAACATTTTTGTTTTCTCTTTATTAATTTTGCTCTGTCTTTTCTTATCTTGTCTGTACACATTTTTTCGGTTACTTCGAACCGAGCAGGGTACCCTTCGGGCGTGTGGAATGAAGAACCGGGATCGGTACTATCGTTCTTGTCTAGATATCTCGTGGTGTTATCCAACCAATGGACCTAACGTTCCTAACTAGCATCACAATGTGGTTGTTACTCATGAAGCAATTTTTTTCTCTTTTTTACATAAATATAAATGCCAGCATCGACTATAGTATTTACTCGAAATTAAACAATTTGTGTCTTTTATTACATTTTAAGTAAAAAGTATTTAGGAGTGTACTTGGCTACATGTAGACAGACTGATGTTCGCAAAATGGACGAGGCTTCGACGTACTTTTGATTCGAAATTAACTAATTGTTTGTACGACTATTTCTTACAACAAAAAAAATAAGAAAACAACTTTTGAATTTTTTGATCTTACAGCTGTAAGATTGAATAATATTGTGAAGGTTTCTAACTTCCCCTTTATTATACTTGTTTTTTTGTCGCTATGATGATACATTGACATTTTCGTGCAATATTTATATTCGTTTGTCCTTGCTTAACTAGGATTATAGAAGCATTTACCACAACGTTTTAAAGCCTAAGAGAATCAACATTTGTAGGAAGTTCTGCTGTTATTTACACACATACATATATATGTTCAATATTCGAAAGAAATTTATTGGAAACATGTGTTTTTTTCGATTTTTGGTCATAAATTTGCCGTTTTGGCAGAAACTAATTTTTGTCTTATTACAATGTTCACAGTAGTCGGCGTCAATCGGTTCTCCAGCATTCAGAAAATCTTAATAACCGATTCTATCGTGGCTGCTTTCGCACGACCGTCTGCGTTTCATCCTGACTCGCGTCCCTTGCCCCACCGACCGTTGTCCGCTATTGATTCCGGGTTTCGTGCGGCCTTCTTCGTATGTACGTTCGTACAGCGGCTCTTGCCGCGCTGGGCCCGGTTCCCTTCCTTTTTTTCGATCACGCCGATCGACGACTCTCGGCCGTTTATTCTTAAAAATCTACAACAAATTTGTTGCTTCAATATCTTCTCACAAATGTTGAATGCTACTACCGTGGAAATTGAAATTACTCAACAATCACTACTTTGTCTTTTACGTGTTGGCCTCCCAATTCTACCTTGAAATTTTGTAAAAATAATGGTTTTTTACGAATTTTATACTGCTCATAAAAAATCGTCTTAAACTGAAGTTTTAGTGTAAACCATTTTAAGTCTTGTTTAAAATTTACAAAATATTCAGACAACAATTTTCATTTTTCAGATTTATACTTTGAATAAGTAGACGGTATAAAATAAAATAATTTCTTATTATATTGTAATATATCATACAGCTATCAAAAAATTATGATGCATTTTTTGTTATAAAAATATTTTAATAATTACATTCTCTCTTGTAATATTTAGACAACATTGTTCTCATTCTTGTGTTCGGCAATATGATGTAATTCATTCTTATTGCTCGTTCTACAATTATTGAAAGTGTCGACTTAATAATTGTACTTGTGTCTGAATATTTATGTGGCTGACCAAGTTAATTACGTTATCGTATTCTTGAAAAAATGGTATATATGTTTTTTTTCACATATGTATTAACACAATATATTTTTTCTACATGTTGTTACATCTTCAAGTACATAGTGACGTTTTGAAATTAACTTCATGAAATCCAATCATAACTTTCATCACATTTGTATTTTAACATATATAATTAATTTATATTACATTTTGATAAATAGTCACTAGAGTTCGCGTTTGTGTTTCTGGAAAAGGAAATAAATTTCCGTCTTTCCTCAGTGATTATAAATGTAAATATATATTCGTTTTACGACCAATAATTTAGTCCTTCGTAATTAGATACAAAAGTTTCGATCGATAGTCTCCCCATTTACGATGAAAGGGACATGTTTAAGCCCCGCTGAAAAAGAAAGAATTCTATTTCCCAGGATTTCGGCTGCCAGAGAATTCAATTTAAGGCATTTCTGTTCGTGACATTTCTTTTCGCGATCGTAAATAAAAATTGACTACAATCAGCGGGCGTTTTTATTGAGAAACACGTAAGATGGAAATTTGTCGTCCAATGTTACTCGTTATTCTTTTTTTTTATTTTTTAATGATCTTGGAGACTCGCGGCATTTGAAAAGCATAGAAACTAGCTGCGAATCGCGTTTTCGGAAGATCGGAATCCATTTTGTAGTCGATAGGAACTGGGTATTTTTACACATGTTATGCATTCTATGTTCCTCCGATTTTTGTACGTTCTATCTAGAATATCAATTATTTAAGAATTTAAAATTTCATCTTAAGGAAAAAATGTATAAGTTATTTAAGATTACGGGAATATTATGGTACTAAAGATATCTTAATTTAAACAATAAATAGAAACTGAGACTTACCAGACGTGGACATTATTCGAAGAAAAGTAGTGCATCTCACATTGTAAATTATTGCATTTAACAAACATTCACGAAATTTCAATTAGTTATATATTCGCTCTTTTATTAAAATGGTTTAATCGTTTATTCTGTTATTTTACCTACATACATAATATTTTAATTTGTACTTTAATTTACTTTAAATATTTTCTAGGAAAATGGAAATGCATAATGCAATATAACAAATTATTATTAGTTGATAGGACTAACAATAAAAACTTTTTCTGTTAAATTATATTTTTTTCTAAATTTTCTTGATTTCTAATATTGTTCTATTTTACATTAATTTCAAATATTTCATCTAATTTCCATTTATTTTCCATATTCTAATTCTTTATGTTCACTTCGTATATTTTAATATTTTACATCAGATAATTTATGTACAGGTCTGGTACACATCTCTGTTTCGACAATGGCTATCTGGATGTAATCGGAAAATATCGGTACAGTAGTCGTATTTTGTATTTCGGTACAAGTTCCTGGTCACAACATTTTTTGCATTTACGCGAACGTGAATATCGACTGAATAGAACAATAAAAGTCGACGTAAATACTCTTATCTTCCAGTCACAGCTCGACAAATTCAAATTCAAATTCCTCAGTAATGGGATATTAGAGCCACTGATGTACTGTTGTAACACATGATGCTATGGAAACAAGGACTGGTATACACATCGATATAAACAAACATGTCTGAAACATTTGTTTTATTAGTGATAATGTAGCTGAAAAGAATGATTTGATAATAATTGATAAGCTGCAGATAACTTCAAGTAGAAAATGATTTTCAAAATGTACAAAAATATTTAGGAAGTTGCATTGAAATTGAAATGAATTCTCCTTGCAATGAAAATATTTCTTTTGCAAGTTATTTATTTCTTATTTTAATATTGACTCTTTTTATATTTATATTCATATTAAAAAGCTTATGATTCGTATATCAAAGAGTATCGAAAATGTATTTGGAGCAATATTAAAAGCGGGACTGAAATGAAAGTTAAGATTGAAGTCCGTATCTATCAGACGAAGAGAAAGTCGGAAAGTGGTCCGAAAATTCAAGATTACGGTGATAGAGGTAAATGGAAGAGGCCAGGCTTGCGTTCCTGCACGTGTACACGTGTAAAGTATCAGGTGTAAGAATTTTTTGAAAAGTTTCATTGGTCATTCGTATTGAAAGTAACTAATAAATGTCGTTGCCATCTTCTTCCTTTTATTCTACTTCTTATTATTACGGTTTTGTAATAATTTGAACAGAATGTTTAAAATATAAGACATTAATTTATTTTCGTTGAATAATTAAGCATTTTAAGTTTTAGGTCTACTGAAGTTAAATCACTTGACTTTTTGATATATGTTATATGTTTTATATTTTTCAGAAACTTAATCGATTTACTGTGTAATTACCATAACATTTTTTTGTCTTCATTTCATTTTTATTTGTTTTGTTAAATTGTTAGTACATTGATACGTTTTTAAGAAATGTGGGATGCTTAAAATTCGATATGATATCTCTGCAATCTCTTTCATAAACAATTTCTCCTATTACTGGTGGTTATCTAACCTAAATTAACAAACTTTATTAATTGATATGTTCAATCATGATCACATGGTCATTAAAAATTAATCAAGCAAGATGATAAATGGATATTAAATTCAATTAAATGAATGAAATCAAATAGAATGTGAAAGTTTCATATCTACATTTTAGTATATAAACCATTCAATTCAGAAAGTGCACATGTGGATGTTTCAAAAACAAAATATTAGTTTTGAAGAATACTAAATACTCAAATATTACTAATAGGGAATAAAAAGATTAGAGAGAAATTTAGAAAGAGCTAGAAATTGAGAAGATAAAATTTTTAGATAAAGTATTGGTATCTGAATATTTAAATAATTTCAGAATTCTAAAACCAACTTTTAATTGCTTTTTCAATGTGCAATAAATTTGACAATAAGGTTATTTCTTAATTGTAAGATATTAAAAAACAAAGAAAACTTGAAACACAAAAGAAATGTAGCAATCTGTTACAGGAATCAACCATGCGTTGAAACTATTCCTGAATGCGTGTGTTTCCTTTTGTGCTCGTAGACTGACGTTCGAACAGTTCATTTCAATTGATTCCGAGAACGATTAAGTTTCATGGACGAGATTCAAGTTAAGGAAAAATTATATAAAGAGATTACCTTTTCTATCATAAGATAAAACCCATGATATATTTAAATTCATAATAGTTCTTTCTTTAATTGAAGTTCTCCATTTATTTGATTTCAATTAATTTCGTAGCCTTGAATTAATTCTATTGATTTTAATTCTTTCGTGAAGTGGTAGTTTTTGTTGCTAAGGAAATAATTTTATTAGCGACATTTTCAGATTTTCCTTTCGCAAACAATATGTTTTATCTCTGAATTGTATCTCTTGACACATCAGAATATGAGAACAATTAACCATGGGTTTTGAAGCACACTCTCATTAGCCTACAAAAGTAGTGCTAATCATCGCTGCCATATAAAAAATTGTGAAATTAAAATGATATTGTTAACTCATAATTTGTGCTACGACAAGAAACAGTGAGATTATTATTTTGCAGAAAAAAATGGTACGAGCTATACAATTTAGGATGTAATAGAATTCCTATTTTGAAATCAATAATCAATCATTCTTTTTATTAGCATTCTTGAACACGAAAACAATGAAGTAGAATTCATTAACTACTGCATAACAGAGATGATGCGACAACTGAATTACCTGACGAACTGCAAATTCACGTTTGTAATACACATGAAATATTTGTTCTTCGTAGAATCTCATTTTCGTTTCATCTAAAAAATGTAAAAAATTATAAGTTTTAAAATTATCATATTTTTTCTTTCAGTATAAGTTATTGTCGTATTTTATTTCGTGTTTACATTTCGTTTTTCGCAATTTACCTCGCGTGTGTCTGATAGTTCAATGAATTTCTGTATCAAAGATCTAGACATCCAATTTCTATTTGATCGTTCGCTAGCTGCTAACATGCGATCTAATTTTATCTCCATCCTCCAGATGTAATCTTACTTAATGAAATCGAATCTCGAAGGTTTTTTTTTAAACTGTATGTAACCTTATATTTAAAAGTTAAAATAGTAGTTCTCATATATTACATATCTGTAAATGAAAATCATAATGCATTCATTAGACCAACTTACAAATAATATGGTCTGCTCTTCGTATTTGAGGTTAATTAGAAATGGAATTATGGATGAAAAGGAATTATTGATTATTACACTGTGAACTCAAGTTTCGTTTTATAATTGAACAGTCAAGGAAGGAACTTGTAAAACTGAATTTAAGTTCTATTTTTTTCTTAGATATGTATTTGTAAATTAATTTGGATTTTTTATGCAAAGAACAGTTTCGTAAGGTTTTACTGTGCTATTTAAAGAATTAAATTAAACATTAAAATTTGTTAAAAAAAAGATCATTTAAAAATTTGTTTATTTTCGAGATTTCAGTCCTCGTACTTATTAATGACAAATTGCTTGTACATAATGAAAAGAAAAGCTTTTTGTATGTTAAGTGTAATTAATGTAGTAAGCAGTTGATTAAAAAAAATTAAAGATACGTTCATTCATACATAATGTATTAATAATACAAAATAGAAGTTAGGTATACATGAAAAAGTCACTTTTTTCTTCAAAAACATTTGGTGTTTAATTGACTGAATTATTTATATACATATTTAATGGTATTCATATAGATTAATATGATTACGAGAAATACTTTGTAATATATCATTTTTGATTAAAAATCATAGATTTATGTAGGCAAGTACATGCTGTAACTGCACGAATGCGGTTCCAACGTGCTCTGCATACACATTTTATATAAATCTACATCCGCATTATAAAATACTTGCACGTCATGCATCAATACCATAATATTCTGATGTAGTACATAGTACTTCATATGCAAAATCAAGGTTTCGTTCGTGATGAAGATCTTATTCTTTTTAAACATTTATTATACATATTTATAGGTAGAAAAGCTGGATGATATTGTAAAAGAGTAATTGCAATTTTAAAAATGTCCAGTTTTCTGAACGATTTAAAAAGTATTATATTATCATTAAAAAACAAAATATGTAGTTCATACTCTTATAAAAATTTTGTAATGTGAACTTGCAGACTTAACGAATACAAATGTAAAATAATCCTACCAATCTCGTAAATATTTGTGAAGTTCAGCTGCCCGACAATTTTTGAAAACAGGGTTTCAAAATTTGGAGGTACTTGAATAATATTTTTTAAGCTAATCAACTATACCAGTGTATTAAACTTTTCTCTTCTACAAACTACTTCAATTAGACAATATTTTGTTTTCTTCGAGTCATTTTTACCTTCTTCAAATTACTGGAAACGTGGGAATTCTGCCTCTGTAACCTCTGCACAATATACATATTCGCAAATGTTTTGCATTGTTGGCAGATGACAAGGTCAAGTATCATGTGCAGTATAAGCATATCGACAATCAAACATTACATGATTTTTATCACTTTTTGTAATCTGTATTTTCGAATTTGGCAAATTTAAATACCAAACGCCAGTTGAAAGAAACTGAACACTTATATGAAACTAAATTTAAAAAATTAATAAGAAATGCTTGTTTAAAGTGACTAAAACATTTTTTCCTCGCTTGAAGCTCGATCGTTTATTGTTGATAGTCTATCATTTTATCTCATTGTAAATTTTTTTTTGTAATTGAATTGAAGATTAGTGAAGATACAACTCAAACTTCTCAAGATTTAGCTTAACAAGTTAACGACTTTAAAAGACTCCAAGAAAGTTACTACAGTTGATTCTATTTGCGTTATGTGTGGTGCATTACAGTTGATAAAAATTTGTCGTAGAGTGATAAAAGGGTAAGGGAGGTAGGGTGGATTATGTGGTGCTAAAAATAAATTACTCGTCGACATTATAATTATTGTCGATTTGTTTCTAGTAATATAAGATATAAATTAAGTTAGACATAAAATCCCGTAAACAAATTTTGTCTTACGAACGGAGCTACACGTTATTCTAAGCATGAGGCAAGATGGGGTGTAACTATTTACATATGTCATACATAGCAAAGTCTTTGTCTTCGTCAACATCTTTGGCACATGTACGCGAGCTAAAACTTGACAGTTTAAACACCTAATTTATCTCTTTGTGGATTCGGGGAACAAATGGTCACAGAAACTACGTACGACGCCGTCATTGTTTCCCTCTTAGGAATCTTTGTTCCATTTCTAATAGACAGTTTTCTATTGTACTTTCTTACCATTATTTACAAAAACAACATGTTTGTTCGTTTAAACCATTAAGTCGTTTCCATGCGTTCATTATGTTCTAAATGAAATTTGGAATGAAAATTGAAACTAGTTCAACGTCAATAGTTTCGAACACCTGCCCAGTTAATATCCTGTAAGAAATTCGTTCACCTTATCTGCTATAATTTAGAGAAGTGACGAAAGATACTGTGAGGACTGTAAAAAAGAGAGCAATTGCCATTATGTGGCTAAACTGATTCAGAAAACTTCAAAGACGTTCTTAGATTTGATATTTTCTAGAAATGCGGCAATATGTCCGTAGCAAAGTGAATGACCACGTCTTGCCTCCTTCTATCGATCCAACTGAGAATGAATGCGAACTGTTATGAAGATGTCGTTTACATGAAATTGTTGATCACATTAATAATCTTGTCATTTGTTTCTTCGATTACAGCACCAGCTACAGTTAACGCAGCAACAAAATAATCTTCAGCAGAATAACGCTCAGGGCTTGCAGCAACGAGACAACATGCCGAGGGGAAAGGACTCGAAGCCTAGGGGACGGATGACAGCGTATGCGTTCTTCGTACAGACATGTCGTCAGGAGCACAAAAAGAAACATCCCGAGGAAAAGATTGTTTTCCGGGAGTTCTCCAAAAAATGCGCAATGAGGTGGAAGGTAAGCAGTCACGAGTATTCAGATATATATTCGCACTCAATGTAAAATTAAAATGTCTGGTGGAGCGTTCTTCACATGCTCTATTAGATGCAATATTCCTGTAATGAATCCATTCAAAGTACTATAGAAATTTGTGATGCAAGAATGTCTATGCTAATTTAAGCGTTAATTTTATTTTTAATTGACTTTGACTGATAGTTGTGACATTCAGATTTCTTTGGAGATTCACAGCGAGATAGAGATTCAAATAATGATATTACTTTAACTCTTCTGCTCTGGTTATGTATATTTCATATTTTTTCATGGAACTTTATAAATAGATTAAACGGTTTGATTAACTTAAATCACGAATTAGTTCCCGGCAAGGTTTTCAATTATATTCTATTAAGATATAAATTAAAAAATTAAGTTATAAATATCGGCTATATATTTGATAATTAATACATCCATGGTGAGTCAAACACCGGGGATTGCGCAGACCTTCACGTTGATACGTATATTTAATTTTAAAAAATATTTAGGCAACTGAATTGTATTCGAGATCTAATATTACGCCTGTGTTCTAGAGTTAAAATAGCATTTAGCACAACAGTTTGGTACTATTTTTTGTAAACTGGCCTGCGAATATATGCATCTGCAGTTTAGCGATAAGTACTTGTACATAACAGATGCGTGTGCTACGAAGCAGTAAGGCGGTTGAAAAAGAAAACGGCAGACATATTTTTCGGAGAAAGAACTTGGAAATGTGAAACAACGTCGTCATTATGAACAGGTGCCACACTAACATCTGGCCATCCTACTCCTCGAAAAGGGTGGGAGACACTTTCTGCTGCGTACTTTTCTTATGGACTCCAGGGGCCACATGGTCCTTAGAAGGATTAAAGGCGTTGACCTTCCGGTTATCGTGGCGAAATGTTAGCCTGAGCAGCTGCAAACTTTTAGCCCGACCTTTCGTGTTAATGCTTCCTCACCAAATGTATGTCTTTAGATCATTTTCGTTAACGATAACGAGTACAAGCAACTTGAAATTTTCCTGATCGAAAATTCTATTTGCTGCTACCAGCAAACGAAGTTTAGTTGGATAGACATATAGATTATATACCTGAAATATTCATACAGAAATGTAATTTAAAAATGAGGAATAAGCAAAATAGCCAGTTTCTAATAGAAACTAAATTTTTTTAGTAGTTACTTTTTGTTAAACGGTAGTACCAGTGATGCATTTTAAAATATTGAATAATTTCTATATCTCTCGAGTGATTTCTCGCAGGAAGTTTTGTTTTCCAATATAATTCGACGCGAGTTCTTAAAATAAAAGAGAAAGGAAACTGCGTGAAGTAATCGAATAAAACCTCCATTTCATTCTTTGACCCTGACTGTATTTTAGTGTTACTCCTTTAAATGAAAATGGGAACACACAAAAAGCAAGGCAGCTGAGTACATTTTATGTTGTTTTACTGAATATGCAAAGTATTCATCATCTTCAATGTATACCTGTTCAAGGAGTGCCTTATTTTAAGATCTATTTCATTAGAACAGATGATGTACCAGAACATGCAAGAGAACAAATTAGAATATTCTAATGAAATTATTTTATATATACATATATATAAAACGGTGTGTGTAAGATAAGCTTCAGTTATTTTCAGATTATACTTAGGTTTTACTATGCCTTTACCGATCAACTCTTCCAAATCAATGTTCCTCTCTTCCTAATCTGTGTCTACTAATCATGTGAAAACCTATCCTGTCTTGTTTATTGCAAATCCATTAATATGCTATTAATCTTAAATACCCGACCATGATTAATTTTATAAGTAATCATGGCATAACAAAGATGGTAAAAATATACTTGGATTCTATTGATAATCGCAGCAGAAGACAAGTGTTATGTAATATTATTGTTTACCTCACATACAAAGGTTAAATTATAAGAATTATTTTAAAATCGTATAAAAAAAGGACTGAAATATACATGTACCTACCATATGTTAGAAACAATACAAACATGTATATATATTACATATAAACATGACAAATGTGAAGGTAGTGTAATGTAATAGAAGATACTTACTCTTCTCATTTTATAGGAGTGTTATACTTTATTTAATGAAAATTTACCAATTCTAAACTTTTGTGTACGTGATATTTTATATACTCAGCAGAAGTTTTTATAAGACTAAATGTATGTATCTTGTGATTCTAGACTATGTCGGATAAGGAGAAGAAGCGTTTCCATGAAATGGCAGAAAAGGATAAGAAGAGATATGATGCTGAAATGCAGAATTACACACCACCTAAAGGCGAAAGTAAAGGCAGAGGCAAGAAACGCAAACACATCAAAGATCACAATGCTCCTAAGAGATCATTGTAAGTATATGTTGTAATAGAAGATACTTACTGAATAGTTTTTAATTATTTGTGTTTATTATAATCCTTTATATTTAGGAATTAACCTATTAAGTAAACTTGTTTAACAATTGTATATTACTGTGTGCCTTAGATCTGCTTTCTTTTGGTTCTGTAACGATGAGCGTGGCAAGGTAAAAATGTTGAATCCCGAGTTTGGCGTAGGTGATATTGCTAAGGAACTAGGCAAGAAGTGGTCCGATGCAGATCCTGAAACCAAATCAAAATACGAGGCTATGGCAGAGAAGGACAAAGCTCGATATGAAAAGGTAAGCTTTATTTTTTTCAAATTTACATTGTTATAAAGTAATGTAAACAAAATATTCTGGTACACGCTAATTACATTTGATTGTATTGCATGACTGATAGATTATAATAAGTCTTACAATCCTAGTATGATCTATTTGTTCTATAAATTTCAATGTTCCATATGCTGTAATTATGTGTTTGTCGCTACTGAAAAATTCTATATTCCATGTGTTAAATTATATGTAAATGTTGAAATTTCGTACATTTTCACATAAACAACTATATTATGTGTATTATCTAGGAAATGACTGCGTACAAAAAGAAAATAAAGGATGGCGCACCCGTTGTAGCAAATCCAGTAAATGCTGTAAAAAGCGACAGTGAAGAAGAGTATAAAGAAGATGATGAATAGCGGATACACGACAAAATTTCATCTATCACCCCGTGTCCTTGATCCTGAAAGCATACCTCACCTACTGTACGTACCATTGACCTTAGCGTGAGCGTACTTACACCACTAGGGAAACGAATAACTAATCACCAGTCCTCGATTATTTACAATAATAATTAAAATACCCGCGATTATAATAATTATTTTAAAATTGTATGTATGTGAGGCGTGAGAGAAGATCGTGTGAGTGATATTTGTATTTTAACATATTGATAGTAACATGTAAAATGGCGTAGGATAGCAGAATGAAAAGAATATGGTGCCCACTTTGTATCAGGTGGAAGGCGCAGGGGCTCAATCATTGTTGACATTGTCTCCAGACTATGTTAAAAGCTAACGTAGTTGCAAATCGTAATATACAGGATACGGCGGCTCCACAGTTGGGCGGTATCATTCGATATAGTTTGATATTTATCAGTTCAGTTCATTCGTTGTCAGTGTAAGAAGACTTATTGTATATCCTTGTACAGAACATTTCTTTAAATCAAATCTGTCGCAGGTGGGGCATGGGGCTGCTTTGTATGAATGTAATTGATTTAAGTACGTGTCGTATAGTTGTAAGTATTAGGATAAGTATATTTTAAATGCAATTTCGATTCTACATCTGCGTCAACATGTGATAGTTTCCACTAACAATGTATTCTAAACCAGGAGATTGAGCCTTATATAGCTTATAAGTAATTGGAATCGAAACAAATATCTCTGATTGATAACTTTTTGAAATCAAAAAGAAAATATTAGGTTACAACATTATCGGGTTACAACAACCCAGCCATGGAATAGTGGTGTACTTCAAAGTCCTATATAATTACATAAATTGAATAATTTTCGTTCATAAGATTTTTGATAACCGGATCTATACGATTTCTGTTATGAAACTGATCATAAATTTGTATCTTCATAATCTTTATAATCTCAATCTTTTTTTAGAATGACCTAAAATAATGATGACTTTTTGTTCTTATTGCAATCAATTGACAGTCTTCAAAGACATACCAAACGAGAAATGTATTTTCTTTTTTTATCTAATTGAAGTAGTCCCTGCCCTTACCATCGTCATCCTCCCTCTCATATTCATTTTTCCAATAAAGGAAATACGTTTAAATCCTTTCAGAATCATGTGATTCCGTTCATTGTTTAAGAAAGTAAGATAGGGCGTGTCTTGTACTGCCTCGAGTCATCTGGTGTACAGCAGGCTGTATTATAATAAATTATTGTGGTTTCTTGTAATATTAACATTCCTAGATCTTAGTATGTACAGATCTTAATAATTGAGATTAGAGCCAACTGTGTAAGAAGCATACCAAACAAAACCGGCTAGGTAATGCAGATGTGAATTTCGTGGCCAAGAATTGGTATGCAAATCGAATATACAAGAGGCTTTGTTACAGTCAGACTGACTTGCACCTTGATTTGGCTCAGCAGGTAACCACTACTTTTTGACATAAAGCTTTTCATCTCCCCTGCACATTGTCATATAATGGATAATTGTGTGATTATATAAGCAAAAATAAAACCTGTTTTAGAGGGAGCTAGAGGACGAATACTGTAAAATATGAAATTGTAATATTTTAATACTGATTTGCAGATGTGCATAATTTTAACATAGCTGGTTAAAATGAATTGTACTGATACGAAGGTATCCAATTGATGGAGATAATTAATAAAAAGATATTGAAAATTACGACAGAATTTTCTGTATTATTATAGGGGAATTATAACAGTTATAAAAGAGATGGTTGTTTTGTATATCACTTAGGATAAATAAACTTTTCAAAAAATTTGTGAATATGTTTCTGGTACTGCTCCAAACCTGTTTCTGAACATTTACATGTCCAAAATGTTTGATTCTGAAAGCAGTACTAGACTTAGAGTACTAACACTTACGATATTTGTATAAAAGTAAGTATATACTATGGCCATTTGTTTATGACATGAACTATCTTTTTTCACACTGCTGCTTTCTTGTAATATGAATTATAACATTCGTATCTTACAAATTTATATTGATGCTAATCACATAAGAATTAGCTGATAATCCAAAACTAGAAGTAATGTGTTAACTTATTTCATGTTATACACATTATATGCTTCAGCGTAAAAGGACGTTACTGTAACTTTTTTATATGTATTGCATAGGTTCGAACAATTTTCTATTATTTTATAAGAATTACTTTAGATTGTAAATGTACACCCTTGACGTAGTATTTCTAATAATAAATCGATAATTGTTATAATATAAATTTTTTTGTTTGTATATCAATTAGAACAATTTATTATCTTGTAGCCGCAATTCATGATTTAACGTGCATAACACATTTGTACATGTAACGGGTAATACTCGCTTGTTTTATAATTCCATTGTAATAAACTAGCAATCGAAAAATATAAACAAAATTTATTGAAATTTTAGTTTATAATCAAGTGTATACTTTTGATTCATCAACATTAAAGCAACATATTTTATCATGTTCACATTACATTGTTCATAAACTATTCATATACACGTTTAATTTGAGCAATTTTAGTTTATACAGTTTTCGAAGTCCCAGCTGTCTTTATTTCAAACCAATATTCTGAATAAATTACCTCGATGTACAACTTATATGTATAATCCACGCAATAAATATCTATATATATTATAGGGAGTTAATATTATGCTATTTTTTTATATCACATTGTAAAATGAAACTAACGTTGCAGATTAATAAAAGTATTATTGTAATACTATAATAATAATACTATGTGTGGTAAGTAAAACTTAAGCAATTTCTTAACATAATTGTTATTTAAGAGAAAGTACATGCGCAATGATGATAAATTAATACATGAAAATCTGTAAATTGAGAGATTGTAGAAGTGAATAACGTACTAATTAATAAATAATTTTTGAATTTTACATCCATGAAATCAGTCATAATTTTATTGGTTTGTAATTTCATGTACTTATTTTACTTGAAGAGATACTCACAAAT
Source organism: Augochlora pura (assembly GCF_028453695.1). NCBI lineage: Eukaryota > Metazoa > Arthropoda > Insecta > Hymenoptera > Halictidae > Augochlora > Augochlora pura. The sequence continues at coordinate 16,849,688 of NC_135772.1, read as the reverse complement.
AATCAAGATAAATTAAATGTGGTCAGTAATGATCCTAATGTTAATGTGGGTTTGAATCAAATAAATAAAATATAAATTCTTTTGAATGTTTTATGATATGTGTATATAAAATCAATCCGTATATTGCAATATATAGTTTGTAGAATACATTAAGGTATTATTAGTAACTTATCTATAGATCATCAATGTACGTAAATTTGGTGGTACATATGTATACATATATGTATATTATACCAATTTATATTTTTAAAAGAGACATCCATGTAGTTCTATACTATTCTAGCTTTAATTCTGTTAAGTTTATTCGTTTCTGAGATCTTTATTTCACTCTAGAGAAGAAATTTCTACATAATCAATCATTGAAAATGTTTTAAGTACAACAGGTTATATCGATTTTTAAAAAGTCAAACGAAAAATTACAAAAATCAAATACATTGTACCTACATATGTACTCCTTTCATGAATTTGAAAAATAACGGTAAGAAAATGAAAAAACCAGTTCGGGATTCCGGACAAAAGAAATTTGCTTTCAGTACCATCTATCGACGCAACCAGTTAACTGCAACATTGACCGGGTTCGCAAAATTCATAGTTTCGAAAGATTGTTTTGTTTGTCTTTTCGTTTACGTTTAGTCTTGACGGTTATAACGAGGATCCAGAAGACTATTTGAAAATTAAATGTAAAAAGTCAACGGTTGCCGAAAGGTCATAGTGGACCTTCGCCTAACTGCTTGAACGGTTCTAATGTATTGAGTCAACGATTTTTCTACGAAGGTTGACTGTCCTGTCGAAAATTATTCTCGTATACCTTCGTTTTGTGAGGTAAGTACGAATTTTTAATCATGAATGTTTTCGATTGATACCCGAAATTACCCACTGTCACGAGACACAATTGTCTTTTCTCGTTCATTCTAACACGAAGCATCTGTAACAACTAACAACAAATTGCTATTACTTTCAACACTTAACGAAATGCATGAATCGTTGATATTCAAACATATCGACATGTAGAAAATCTTTATAAAATATAGACCATTTTTCTATTATTGTTTGAATGTCTATACAACAGAAATTGTCATCAGTCTCTGATTATTTTCCGAATGTAGTAATGAAATCTAGGTTTTTAGTTACTGCCTTATAAGGTTTGAAAATAACGTCAAGTTGTAACTTATGACACTCCTAAGTATAGCCTCGTTTATTTCTTTGAATATTGTCTTCTTTTTTAGAATAATTACTGTTGACTGATATATAAAGAATCTCTTTGTTAATTATTTTATACATTAAATTTATATTGACAATATGTTTATAGTACTTATATTGTTTCATGATTATAATTTAAGTGATACGTAATAATTGATAATATTGATCAAGTTTCATGTCAATTCATTATTTTTATAGGTTCTAAAATATGGAACAAGATACAGAATATGTTAAGCTACCGTTAGAGGAACGATGCGCACACAAGGTATTATATCCTATACTCTCATCTGTAATTCAAAATATAATGCATTTATTTCTGTAATAATTTCATAAATTAATATTATACAGTTATGGAGAGCACGTTTGCATGGTTATAAAGAGTGTGTAACTACATTTCAATGTATCGATGATGAAAAATCACCCGAATGGAACAAGTTCCTAGGATTTATAAAAAAGTTTGTAGTAGACAGTAATGCTGTAGTTCAAGAAAAAGGGTTGGAAGCAGCATTAGCATTTGTTGAAAATGCTGCAGTGGCTGGAAAGTAAGTATCATGTATCGAAACAAAGCTTTTAGTTTATGTACCAATTAATACTTTGGTTTTATTTTTTCTACTACTAAAAAACACTGTCACACATTTGTATACTACAAAGTGACAAAAAATTCTAGATAAAATTAATTCTTTATAATTTTATAGGACTGTTGGTGAAGTTATGAGTGGGATAGTTACTAAATGTATTGCAGCCCCAAAAGTGAAAACAAAAGAGTTGGCAGTGCAAATAATATTAATGTATATAGAAATTGAGAAGCATGAAGCTGTTCAAGAAGAATTGTTAAAGGGAACAGAAGCCAAAAATCCAAAAATTGTTGCTGCATGTATCAATACTTTAACAGTGGCTTTAAGGTAATTAAACATTGATTTTTATTACTGAAATAAGATAAAGTAGACAATATTACTCTCTCTATATATATTGTGACAATATTTATTATTTCTTTATCCAATACAGACAATTTGGTCCAAAAGTGATTAATATAAAGCCTCTATTAAAAAAAATTCCTGGATTTCTTGAAGATAGAGATAAAACAGTTCGTGATGAAGGGAAATTCATGGTCATTGAGATTTATAGGTACTCTGCTAATATTATAAAATTATCTTATCTCAGAAAAGCATAATTGTTTGTATAATACAATCCTGTTTGTATAATTTTTTAGGTGGATAGGTGCACCATTGAAACAACAATTAAATACATTAAAGCCAGTACAAATTTCAGAATTAGAAGCCGAGTTTAACAACTTAAAAGAAGAGAAAGTTGTGCCAACTCGGTTTCTGAAATCTCATAAACCAAAACAAATATGTGCTGCAAATTCTACAAATGATATCGTTGAAGGTAATCATTGAAATCATTTTACAGTATCTTTATATTTTCTTCTCTAATATCAAGCATTTTTCAATGAAGATGGTAAAGACGATGCTGATAGGGCTTCTGTACCAGACATCGATCCTTATGAATTATTAGAACCAGTAGATATTCTTTCTAAACTTCCAAAGGATTTCTACGAAAAAATTGAGGCTAAGAAATGGCAAGACAGGAAAGAAGCTATAGAAGCTTTGGAAACTCTTGTAAAAAATCCTAAACTTGAAAATGGTGATTATGGCGACTTAGTAAGAGCTCTAAAAAAGGTATACATAATTTATAATTAAACCACGTTTAATTTGTTAGTATTACGTTATTTATGGTTGAAATGTAATGAACAGGTGATATCTAAGGATTCTAATGTATTAGTGGTTACATTGGCGGGAAAATGTCTAGCTGGTCTAGCTACAGGTCTTAAAAAGAGATTCCAACCTTATGCAACTGCTTGTCTTTCATCAATTTTAGAGAAGTTTCGCGAAAAGAAACAAAGTGTTGTACAAGCACTTCGGGAAGCTGCTGATGCCATCTTTCTTAGTGTAAGTAAAATAGAAAGTGTTTTAAATTCATTCTGTGAAATATTTCGTCCATATTTAAGTTCAATTTGTGATTCATGAAATAGTAATAACTACCGAATTGGGAAGTTTGAAAGATGTCTATAACTACTGTCAATTTAATGAAAATTTCAAATACTGCTACATTATGTTTCTAGCACATTTGTAATACATAATATGTAATTGCACCTTAGTGTTCTATAAATAGTAATATTGTACTTTCCACTTAAATTAGATTTCCATTGACGTTTTACTGGAGGACACACTTGCAGCTTTAGAAAATAAAAATCCTGCAGTTAAAGCAGAAACCGCTGCTTATTTAGCAAGATGTTTTTCCCATACACCACCACAAAGTTTAAATAAGAAGTTATTAAAAGCATATACTGGTGCACTTCTAAAAGCGTTAAATGAATCAGGTATATCTTAGAATTTAATTTTAACAAAATGGTTTTTATATTTATTATACTAAATAGTTAAAATGATTAACCTATTGAATAATATAATGCTAAAAAAAGTGTCTTTTAGATCCAACTGTTCGTGATGCTTCTGCAGACGCTCTTGGTACTGCAATGAAATTAGTTGGCGAGAAAGCCATGACACCATTTATTACAGATATTGATAATTTGAAGATGACAAAGGTGCTTTTTACTTAACAATTCGTATCTTTTTAACATTATTTGTTATTTGTTTGAAAGTAACGGTCTATCAACACTAAAAATCGAGATACTGCCTGCATTATATATTTATGTACATTCATTTTTGTTTATTAGATCAAAGAATGTGCAGATAAAGCTGTAATACACGTTAAAGTTCAGAGTACCTCAAAAATGATATCTGAAAGACCAAATACGGCGCCAAGTAAAATCGAATCAGCAGTGAAAGCCAAGGAAGCAGATTTTAAAGCTCCAAAGAGACCGTCTACAGGCATAGCTAAGAAATCCTTAGCTAAGAAGCCATCTGGTTTATCTCTAACAAACTTAGGTATTCGATTATTAAAAATCGATAATAATAGGCTTTTTAAAATTACACTGAATAACACTTCATTTGTGTTTTTCACAGCTGTTTCAAAGAAGCCATCAGCTACAAAAACGCAAACAGAAAAAAATTATAGTGCCGAAGAAATAGATGAAATGGCTACACAATATTTAGCACCAGATATCCTTTCAGGTCTTGTTGATACTAATTGGAAGACGCGTTTGTCTGCAGTTGAACAACTTTTAGAGGTAGTTGATGTACTCCTTTTTTTCCACGTTTATAAGAATAATATAGAAATTAATTAAAAGAATAATTATTTTTATAATATAATTTATATTTTAGTTCGTAAAACAAATGAATTCATCAGAAGTACCTTCACAAGTGATTGTACGGACAGTAGCAAAGAAGCCAGGTTTTAAAGATACAAATTTTCAAGTTTTGAAATTGCGATTGGAAATAGTGAAGTATTTGGCAGAGAATTTCCCATTTTCAAAGTAAGTTACATATTTAGTTATATCTTCGAATAAAATGTTCATGTCGATTTACTTAAATATTTTTCTTACAGTACTGTTTGTGAATATTGTCTCATGGACATAACAGAGAAATTGGGAGATGCAAAAAATAGTACAATTGCCGGTGAAACTCTTTTATCGATTGCAGAAGCAACGAGTTTCGAGTATGTAGCAGATGAAATAGTAGCATTTGCTTTTAACCAGAAGAATCCAAAAGTTCAGCAAGAGACATTATCGTTAATATGTAGAGGTCTCACAGAATTTGGCTGTGTGTAAGTATATCGTTTTCTTAAGGAATGAAGCTTCAGTAAAGAAATCCTGTAACATTCCTAGTATATGTGTGTTTTAGAATCAATGTTAAATCATTGATGGATAATATTAAAAAGGCAGTTGTAGCAACAAATCCTAGTGTTCGTACTTCAGCCATTACGTTGTTAGGTACCTTGTACATGTTTACGGGAAAACCACTGCTAATATTCTTTGAAAATGAAAAATCTGCATTGCGTCAACAAATTGAGCAAGAGTGCGAGAAGGTAACTATTAATTCTAGTACATCTTCGTATGAGTTAAACTTATCGTGAACAATATTGTACTTAGCAAAATGATTATTTCTTAGCATAACGGTGAAAGTCCTCCAATACCAATTCGCGGAGTAAAAAGCAAAAAGGGAAAAATAAGTGATGATGACGACGACGATGCTGAAGTGGATAAAAAATCTGCCTGTAATAGTGAGCTTGACATAAATAATCTTATTCCACGAGTTGATGTTAGCAATCAAATTACAGAGAGTCTTCTGAATGAATTATCTGATAAAAATTGGAAAGTGAGTAATGCATTTCCTACGATATGTTACAAAATTTTTTATGTAATCAATTAATTTAAACTTTCTTTTATACTAGGTGCGCAACGAAGGCTTGCAAAAGATAAATGCTATTATTTCAGAAGCGAAATTTATAAAGGGTTCTATTGGTGATTTGCCTCAAGGATTGGCTTTACGATTGGTTGATAGTAACAGTAAAATAGCACAATCAACTCTAGGCATATGTCAAGCATTGGCAGTGGCCATGGGTCCACCAGCAAAGCAACATATTAGAGTTTTATTCCCCGGATTCATACAATGTTTGGGCGACAGTAAAAATTGGATTAGAACAGCAGCGATATCGTGTATAAATACTTGGGGAGATCAGTGTGGGTATAAAGAATTTTTCGATGGAGAAATAATAGGTGATGCATTAAAGTCCGGATCACCAGTGCTTAGAGCTGAATTGTGGAATTGGTTAGCACAAAAATTACCACTGATTCCCGTCAAGCAAGTACCAAAAGAAGAACTTCTTGTATGTCTTCCATACTTGTATAATAATTTAGAGGATCGTAACTCCGATGTTCGGAAAAATGCTCAGGAAGCAGTATTGGGTTATATGATCCATCTTTCTTATGAAGCGATGGCTAGGAATACGGAAAAATTGAAGCCTGGATCTAGGACAGTGGTACTTGCTGCATTAGATAAATCTCGACCGAACTTACCTATGAAACCATTACCCAAGAAACAGCCAGTGGAAGAAAATAATCAAAAAGTTGTTAAGAGTGCAGGAGCCGTAAAAGCAGCAAAAACATTAGTAAAACCTAAACAGAATCAAGCCACATCAAAACCTGGCAGTGCGCGCAAGAAAGATGACGATACAGATACAAGTCCTTTGCTGGTTACGAATAATCTGAAACATCAAAGAGTAATCGATGAGCAAAAGTTGAAAGTTTTAAAATGGAATTTCACAACACCAAGAGAAGAATTTGTTGAACTTTTGAAAGAACTTATGACTGCTGCAAACGTGAACAAAACTTTGTTGGCAAATATGTTTCATTCAGATTTCCGGTATCATCTGAAAGCTATCGAAGCATTAACCGAGGTAAATATTTAGACTGTTTATTAACTATTTGTGAATTACTATTTTGATCTTCATCGATTGTTTAAAAACTATTTCTAATGAAAGTTAAGGTTATTCATTTAATATGAAACGCAATTATAAATTTTAGGATTTGCCTAACAATAGCAAAGCATTAGTGTCTAACTTAGACCTGATCCTCAAGTGGTTAACATTACGATTTTTCGACACAAATCCTTCAGTATTATTGAAAGGTCTAGAATATTTACGAGTGGTGTTTAATCTATTAATAGAAGATCAGTACCATATGTTGGAGAATGAAGCTGCATCGTTTATTCCATATCTCATCATTAAAGTAAAGTTTTTTTTATATTTATATCTAACTCATATTTTTATAAGTAATACATATAATGAAAACATTTTTGTTTAGATTGGAGATCCAAAAGATGCAGTGCGTAATGGAGTACGAGCATTATTTAAACAAATTGCATTGGTATATCCAATCAGCAAATTATTTTCGTACATAATGGAAGGTTTAAAGTCTAAGAATGCTCGACAAAGAACAGGTATCGCCGTATATGAATAGGAGTACACAAAATACAATCAGGTAGCATTAAACAGTTTTCTTTTTCAGAATGCTTGGATCAACTAAGTTCCCTTATAGAAAATTATGGAGTGTCCGTTTGTCAACCAACTCCAGCATTTGCATTGAAAGAAATAGCAAAGCAAATAGCAGATCGCGACAATTCTGTTCGGAATGCTGCTTTGAATTGTATAGTTCAAGCATATTTTCTTCAAGGAGAACGAGTATATAAGCTAATCGGCCAGGTGAAAAATTATTTAAATGGGATTACTCAAATTTACAATAAATTTTTATATGAGATAAATGTTATCAATTGATTAAACTCTTCATTTATAGATATCAGAAAAAGATCAGTCATTATTAGATGAACGTATCAAAAGGGCAGCTAAAAATCGTCCAACGAAATCTGCTTCAGCAAACAAACTTGCACACCCTACAAGTACAACTCCTATCGCTTCTAATGAAGACGTTAAAACGGACTATGAAGAAGAAAATGAAGATATACTTGAGCCAGAACCTGCTTCGCCACCACCGCCACAACACCAAAATGAATTGTACGTATTGCTATTCATAATCAAGGTTTTATTTGCATGCATATATAAAACCATACCCCGTACTAATGCTTTTGTTCATATGATACTAAGTATTTTTCAATACTGTGATTAAGAAAAAAGAATAATATTTAATTTATTTTCTATTGATTTTTTAATTTTATTTATGTTGGCACGTTTTTGCTTTTTAATGCTTCTTCAGGGGAAATGTAACAGACATAGATGCAGTAGCACCTGACAACACAGCCGACGCAATACAGACGTGTCCTATGACTAATGAACAAACTTCAGAAACATCGCCAGTAAAAAATACCACCATGTCGCCTCAGAGTGATCACGAAGATAGTACTAAAACGTTCGTGCTTCTTATGTATCCATTTGCAATGTACTGTGCACGTCATGGTGGTGGGACATATAAGATTGTAGTATCTATTTACTTTTTTCCTATTCTTTCTTTCTGCTTTTTTTTCAAATATTTCTTTTGTTTATGAGAATGTTAAAATATTTTTGATATTATACAAGTGATTTGTCAGTGAAAAAATTAGGTGACAGATGAAAATAAATTTCAAGTGTTTCAATATTGTTAGTAATTAGCTTATAATTAACTGCTGGATACATACAGATTGAGACTCGTATAATACGAATTATTTTCTTTATATTTAAAATATCATAATATGTTTTTAGTTTGCTTTCTCCTAATATTATAGTAACTTGTGTATTATTTAATCATTTAGGTGTAATTTAACACCAACGCAGAAAAAAGTAACAGGTCCATTTGGACTTGATATGGATTACTTACAAAAAATTGAATCAGAGGCACCTGTAAAATTCAATAACCCTGTTCTTGTGGAAGTGAATGTAACCGAGCTTGAAGCTCTACTTGAATCTCCAAATACAGCAAATCTACCGAAAGTGCCGTAAGTAATTTACTACCAACTTAATGATGAATTATTCTTTTATGAAAAATTAAAATTATTCATAAAGAACATAATATTGTTATTATACGATTTATGTTTCAGAATGATACCAATTTCTCCTCCGAAATTGTTAGTATCAAAGTCAACAATGGTTACACAACAATTGAATACGACTAACGCAAGTAAAGAAGATAGTCTTGAACGTAAAATTCTTGCAATGTCTAGCTTGGATTTAGCAGTTGCGATTCAATCAATGAACAGTATCGATAATGTTTGTATTTATAACGAGTGTGTTACAGTTTACTTCACTTATTGTACATATATATATTTTTATATATATTTTCTTTTACTTTTTATAGTTGATTAAATCCCATCAAGTTCTGAATTTGCAATCCAAAGAGGATAAATTTATTGGTTCAATAAACATGCAACTGAAACTTTTGCAAACATATCCTTTGCAACAAGGAGGAGCAGATATATCCAAAGGCTTTAGGAGCACGTTTATGGTCATTTTAGCGGTAAGAATATATATATACATAATAAAAGATTAAATAAGGAATAAAGAAAATTATACATTTTCATTATAATATAATACTAACATGCAAAAGCAACTAAAACGAACACGTTTATCAAAAGTGAGATTGACTAATTTTTAATCAAAACGATGTAAATTTTTATAATATTGTAATGTGTAAATTATTTTTGTTGTAATATAGTTCTACGATAGTGGAGTTCTTGGAAAGAACGTTCAGTTGATTCATTTAAAGGAACTTGTGGATCAAATGATTAGTTTGCTAGCTGAGCATAAATTACACCATTTACAACAGGCTGACGCATATTATCGAGTTATTAATAGCATTGTTTGCAAAATAATAGACAATTCAAATCATACCACGATTATATGGTAATCTTCTAAACAGTAATATTTTTATTGACAGTTTATTAGCCAGGATCGAAATTAAAGTTATAAATATATTAATTATTATTCATTGTAGATATATTACTTTCTATATGTTTAAAATCAGAAAATAAGTAAATGATTAAGTAATTATGCAATCAGATATTTAAACTATCTGAAGAGATTAAATAATCCTTTTTTAACAACTTGGTCAATAAACTGTTAATGATGGAAGTTATATGTAAATATTTAATGTATTTAATATATTTAATATTTAGTGCTTTAATAAAGTTGCTCCATGGATGTGCGGAATCTAATGAACCTTCTAAGTATGAAGAATTAGTTATGAAATGTTTATGGAAAATAGTAAAAACAATTCCTAACTGGGCTGGAGATTTAAATTATGACACCATTCTTCTGGAAGTTCATCGCTTTTTAAAAGTATGTATTTTTCTAATCTGTTTGATATAATTGTTTAATTCCGATATCCATAATTTGATGTTTTCTAGGATTATCCTACCCTGTGGTGGAAAAAAAGAAAATCTGACACTCCATTACGAACGATTAAGACAATTCTTCACAGTATGACACGTATAAAGGGCAGTACAATTCTCAGTCATTTGACTCGAATAAATAACACTAATGAATCAGAATTGCATACCTATCTCGTAAGGCTGATCGCGGTTAGTTTAATTCATTATTCATGTGGTAGTGCCTATTATGTTAAGGTATATAAACATTCTAACACATTGTAAAATTTAACAGACTTTCAAACCTGATGAAATCAATAATCCAAGAACATTGATTAAATCAAGTAATAGTGGTAAAGCACAAGAACACTTGTCGAAGTTTACACACCAACAATTATCTGAAATATTTAAAAAAATTGGATCGAAAGAACACACGCAAGAAGTACGTGAAATAATTTATTATATGTATCATCATCATCATCATCATCGCGTATTTATGTATACTATTCTTATTGACGCTATTTTTCAAACAGGGTTTAATACAGCTATATGATTTTAAACTTCAATATCCCGAGGCTGATGTACAACCTTTCTTGATAAAGTCTCATCAATTCTTCCAAGATTTTATAGAACAAGGGTTAAGAGACATCGATCAAGCAAGAAAAAATCAAAATCTTATATCACAAACTAATAATCAATATTCAACAGGTAAATGATTTATACAAAATATTGACTTAAATTTATTATTAAATTTAATATTGTTTATATAAATCGTGTATCATAGGCGACCCCACCGGACATGACGAAAAAAGCCTAATGGATCCGTTGCACAGGCTCGAAAAACTTCGAGTAAATGAAGCACAATGTAAATCTACTACTCAATCAAGACAACATGAATTAAGCCCCTTCGACACTAATTAGGTAAGCAAGAACATTAAATTATACAAGTAAAAAATACAAATTTAAATTGATTTTCATTCTCTTCAAAATTCTGTCAATATAATATTTGCTCGATATTCCGCACATTTATTGTTTATATTTATTGTTTAACAGGATTGCAGTGCTTAAGTAAATGGACGAAGAACCAATAATACATATAACACACTATTAAATAACGTGCATAGATAACGAATGTTAACAAAAATATCCACTGTAATGTTATGCTGTTCAGTGCAACATTAACTGTAGCATTTACGTTCGAATTTTCAGTAGTTACATATAGATCATATAACTACTAACTGCATCAAGTTTATGTGTTACAATATTTAATGGAACTATGACCGTGTTATACTACTCATATTTATGCGAATTTTATAATAATTAAGCTATAAGACGGAAGTACTCTATGCTCTCTTTAGACTGATTTTTGCAGTCGATTTACATTTCGTTATTTCTCTTAAATAAATCATCTTTTGTGTATATTATAAGCTATTTTTTGTTAATTCTATATTTATGAAGTCAGAATATAACATCTGCAATTGTTTAATTAATCGAAATTGAATCGTACTATGAGAAATACTATTCTCCGTATTTATATCCAAGTATACGAATATTATGAATAACAATTTAATACATTAATTTTTCGTAGTAAAGTAGTATATAGTATTAGGAAACTATAATAATAATAATTTAATATCAATGTCTTCAAGAAATTCTAGAACATCTTACGTAGTGTAAATAGACTGTGTATATATTCAAATATTCAATAAAATATGTCTTACAATATCACTGTTTGTTGTACTTGCATCTTAATAAGAAGTAATCACTTTTACCATTATTTATAATGTGATTTGAAATAATAATCACTGTAAGTAATCCTTGTAAAAACTTACAATAATTTAAATTAATTATTTTATTCAATAACGGTCTTACATATTATATAAGATATGCAAAAGTACATGATTTATAAATACTTTTTAATCGGCTTAAAGATTTTCAAATTTTAATTATAGTATTGTATTATTCAGAAATATTTTTTACTACATGGACATTGAAACATGAAAACTATTTTTATAATTTTTATAAATAAATTCTAATTAAGTCCATTTGAATATTGTAAAAAAATGCTGCGTTCAATTTATATAAAAAATAACTTTATTTACATTAACTTTATCAATTATTGACAATAATTTAAATAATTTTTCAACATCATTGACTATTTTCCATTTATTTGCGAGTCTAAGTATTTCTTTGATTTTTTTTATTGTACATTCGGAAATAAAAATTATGTATATGTCTTCCTGAAAAATATACCTAATTTATAGATACTGATGATTCATGTTTAAATAAATTTGTTCCCTCTTTGTTACTTCAATTTCAAAGAAGTTATAGTCATCTCTGCTTAATAGACACAAACTTGGGGCCGATATGGAAGTCACAAGTTCAAATAAACAAGATTTTTGTTGTTTCCCAATGTACAAAACCATTTTTTTAATCTTGCATCATAAATACTTTATGTAAACGTTTAATAAATTTTAATTCAATAATAATAATTTACTATAAAATCTCAAAGTTCATTTAAAATCAAATTTGAGTCAAACCTTTATTCATTAATGTAGACACTGTCAATATGTTTTTACGTACTCTCTGTGGGATTAATGAACAGTGCTGTTAAAGCAAATAGTAGGAACACTAATCCTCCAATTATGGTAACTAAAGACAATAAAAGAAATTTTCAATTTGTTATTAATGTAATTATAAACAGTAAAAATGGAAAATTTACCTGTTCGTACTGAAATTTTTTGAGCTATCATTCTACCCCCTAATACTGCTAGTCCTGTACAAAATATATGTCCTAGTATTCCACCTATTATTACGCCATAAACATCCTAAAATAACACCTCTATTATTTTTTCATTAAACTTAAACTGAATATTTAAAAAGAATCAATGATTGAGTACCTCCCTTGCTGCAAGTATAATAGTTGTAAGTTGAGAGCGATCTCCCCATTCTGCTAAAAACGTCAGTGTAAATGATTGAAAAAATATCCTAAAAATGAGCATTAGCGCATTAACTTTTGCAGTTTTCCTAATGACACCAGTTTCTGGATCCTGTACTAATGTGTAATCCTGCACTGTTTCCTTTTCATACTGCAAATAATATCGTTTATAATATTTAACGTTCTTTTTCTTTATTGATTTATTACATTGAAAGAAGTTTTTAATATTTTCGTATGCTATCGAATTATTTGTTACTGTAATACCTCATCTTCTCTCTTTTGTAAATCGGTCTGTACTTCTTCTAATTCTTCTTGCCCTTCTACTGCTGACATGTAATAACCATCTCGTAACATTTTTAAACCAAATATAGCAAAAAGGACTGTAGAAATATAATATGTATAAGCTCGAGGAATTATAGTTACAGCATATCCAAAAATTACTGAAAAAATATGAAAATATTGCCTTACATGATTTTTTTAATTAAAAGAGACATAAATTACATTCTTTCTAGTGAAGAAACTATTTAAAAATGTTATGCTTCTACACTTCTCCTTTTTTTTAGTGAACACAAATATTTTTGTTCTCTTTAATCTTATTATGAATTCCAATAATACCCAAGAAGATACATTAAATAGTTGTTACAAGGTGGATATTTTTTTTATAATTACACAAGCTTGCTTACTTCTTGCAAATAAATACTATCATCAAAAGTGTACAAAACATTTTTATAGAAACAAATACAATTCAGTAAACAATATTAACAACATTAATAATTTATCCAAGCTACATTTTATACTTGAGATATAAAAAGAAGGAATTTTGTAATATATAACGTAAATATTTCAAATATATAATAACAATAATATATGTTTATTTCAGTCTTGTATCTATGGAATTTGATCTTGATTTAAGATTACAGTATTTTGTGTGGAGCTATCTTATCTCACACATCTCTTTATGTCTTTCTCTCAGTCTCTCCAGTTTAAAAATAAAACTTAAGTCCTATTATATTAAATACTATAGTCAGAAGCATTTTAAACACGTGTTCATAATTTTTTCTTCTAGATCGTAAAATTTCTCTTTGTACAATTTTATCATATAATAAATAATTTTAACATAAAAATACCTGAAAGTACAGTCATAAGAGCTAACGCACAAATTGCACCTACAAAGACAATCATTCGAGGATGTTTCATTGCCATAATAGCGGCAATGAAAAAAGTTTTGTCGCCTAGCTCAGAAACGACTATGACCGACAAGGAAGCTATAAAGGCATGTAAAAAACCGAGGTTGTCCTTCGTTTGCGAGGCCATCGCATCGTCGGGTTTCTAAAATTGATTATAAACGATATTACTACAAAACAAAGAACACGTGATATAAAAGTAACAGGTACATCACTTACACTCGAAGTTAATAGTATTTGATGTTGTTCATAATAAGGAGGTGGGACGTTATCGCCCGATACAATACTTAAAATAAAAGTGTTCATTGCACAAATACTGAGAAAGTATACGCTTGATGGTAAAAATTGACTGAACTCCATTGTAGTTGTGATCATTTAAAATTTGTATACATTATGTACCATTCTTAACCTCTCATTACTGATAACACAACAAACCACTCCGCTGTACGCAGTCTTATATACGAGGTCTACGCAGCTGATTAGTGTAGTCAGATTTGAAGAAATTCTATTTCAGCGCCGACGACGGTAGGAAGATGAATCTCAGCTTGTGAAAACGTCGCTTTATACACGATGTCCCAGTATTTATTCAAAATCGGGAAATGAAGGGTTTTTGAAGTTATTTGAAGTAACTTTTTCTTTATCGCAAATGTAATCCGCGACCTCGTTCATGAGTTATAATAATGGGACCTGTATTCTTACCCCTTAAGCTACTGCCGACTAAAATCGAGCTTTAGCGACTTATAGGAACGGCAAGAGTCATATGGATATTTCCCTAATCGACTCGCGTCGTACCCAGAAGCTTAAACCAAGAGTTATGCCTAAAACCTCCCTATACCATTCTATAGAGCGGCGCTCTACCAAGATCAGGTTCATTTCCTTACCGTCGACGACTCTGAGATAGGGTTTCTTCAAATCATAGCTCTTACTCTCACTCTAATAAATACCTAGTTTGCGTTTATGTATTCAAAATATTTTGAGATAACCTTTCCCGATAATAATGTTTAATGTCAAAATTCAATTTTCACTTTAAAATTGTAATCAAATAATGGATCACGAAGAAGAGTTTCTTAACACATTCTTTACACATGTTGCTCAATTATGTATTGATAAAGCAAAAGAATTAGTTGTAAGTAAACTCTTAGAAACTGTATTTAAATAACTTTGAAATATTCCAGTATTTATTATTAAATAATTCAATTATGAAAAGAATAATGGACGAATTCTTTTGTGTAATGTTTATGAATAATATTTCATAAAATTACAATCATAATAAATGTTTTTAGGAAAAAGAACGTGGATCATTTCGACAAACACAGTTGGGTCCATGGGGAATGTTACTTATGCATCTACCACAAATAGCTGTAGCAGAACATTCGTATGCAGACTTGGGTTTTCTTCACACAAAAAATAGATTTTTAAGAAAAGATGTATGTAGAATGCATTGGTATTATACTCAAAATAATTATTTCTAGTACTATCATATTTATGTAATATTTTTTTTAATGCACATAGAATTCATTGAGGACAGCATACGAATCCTCCAAATTAGAATTAAAAAGGGTAGAAGAAATGACCAGAGGAACTAATTCTGTTGGTGCAATAGTTGCAGAAGTCTCTAGTCAGCTATGTCAATACATCACAGCTAAAATACAATTGATAGATTTGTTAGTATAGTCAATTCTCTCCAATTGTCCCACAGCTTGCAAACAAACATAGACAATTTGGGAACAGAAGATATCATTACTTGAGCCCTGCTGCTTGTTTTTATAATTGTTAACACTCTGTAACTATATAAACAAGGCTCGAGGCTTGAATAATCGTATCTCCTCTTCCCAAATTGACCATTTTTGTTTACAAGTTAAGGGACGATTGGAGAGAAGTTACTGTATATAATTCTTTAATTTGATGTTCAAGATATTATTTAACGTCTTTGCATTACAGCTATGAGAAAATGTACCATATGAGCATACACAGTAAAGTCATGAAATATCAGGAACTATTACAGTGCATAGAAGGAATAGTAGAAGCCCATTTGATGTCCTGTTCACATTTAGCCTTAACTGCTGTTAAGGCAAGCTTAACGTAAATAATTTTTCTCTTTTGTTTATTGCAACACATTTCTCACATACTTTTCATATGATGATATAAATGTTGGTGTAAAAATGGTGTTACTGATATATAACTAATTTTCAGAATATTTCATGTATGTTTAAATTTTTATTTTGATTAGTTTAGAATGTGAAATATTAGTACAATTGACGAAAGCACAAGTTGAACTTCAACATTGGAGATTTTTATCAACATTGATGTGCCTGTATGGTGCACAAACACGAATGTCGGCATGGGAAAGGACCTTGCAAAGCAAAGAGGTCGGTAATATAGTTGAGAATTAAGAACAATAAATACATGTGCTTTTAAAACATAATGTTTTTAGTCATGGAAGTTGGGCTTTAGTGCTACTTTTCTAAAAGCAAATCAACAGCCTGCACTGTATCAATGGCTAGTTAAACTACGTAGTAGCATACTAGCAAAGTGTTCTCTGTATTTTCATACTACCCTGAGTCAGCAAGCAAGTCCAGGGGAAATGAAAACTATTATGAGCAAACAAAATATGGATTATTATCACAAGTAATACATGCTATTATACTTAATAAATCATAGTACTTATTTAAATGATTATAAAATAAGTACCAATTTGTTTTAATTCTAGGATACAGAGTTTTCAACGAAAACATGATGTTTTAGCAGTTTTAATAATGTTTGATGCTAGAGGAGTTGATGATTCAGGGCCAGGTTATAGACATCCGTGTAGAGAGCCAAATACTTCCGAACACTTCCCTGTTGTTCTCAGTTGTCCTAGTGTAAGTTTAAATATGTTATATAAATTATTACAGAATGTGGATATGGAAAGGTACAAACTAGTAGGTATAAACAAACATAACCTTGACAATATTTACATATGTGTTATGTACTATAATGTAGAAAAACATGTCTTCTAAGGTTTTTCCTATTTATAAAATTCTTTGTATGACAATATGCAAGTATTATTATGTGTATTTCAGATGTTTGCACAACAATCGTTAATCCATTTAGACAACATACAAAAACGAATTAAAGAACGGCAAACAGAGCTTCTTACTATGGATAAAATTGTTTATTGTAGAAATGTAAAAGTATGTTTTAATATTAAATTCTTATTGGTAAACTATGTACAAAGGGTAAAAAATATATACATATTTTTTATAGGACCCATGTGTATATGCTATGTATAATACTGACCCTAAAATGACACTTGTCACTGTGTTTGAAAGTGGTAAGCAAAGAGATAAAGAATCTCATGTAACATCCTTTATGACAGACTTGTGCATGCAAATTCGATGTAACAAAGTGTATGAATCATTGAAACTATCAAAATAAGAAGCCATAAAAATGAGTGTTTGAAAATATAAAAACACTAAGCAGAGCACAGAAATGACTTGCCTTCATTGTTCATGGTCTGCAGTATAAGGGTTAGAAATAGTTAAGTATTAATAAAATTTATATTGTTTATCAATATATTGATTTATTAATTATCCTTTTTTTTTTAAATTAAATGTTACATAAGATATTTAAGTAAAAATATTTCTAAGTTTATTAATTATATACATATATATACAAAATTCTATTGTAACTAAGAATTAGAAAATCTAGGTGTAAATTAAATGTTCTATGTATTCAGTAAGTTGTGAAATAAGATATATATTACTAAAGATGCAGTACTAGGCATTAAGCCGTATTGTAGTAAGATAAAATTCTCATATTTGTTTGAAATGTTAAGGTTTTATAAAGACATAATTGCTCGTTTTATTGCTTTTTCTTTATGCTTCTTAGCCTTCTTTCTATGTTTATGGCTTTTAGTTGCGTTCTTGAATAGTTGAATTCCTTCTTTTTCCTCTACAATCCTCTGGATGTGTAACATTCCATGCAAATTGAATCCAATCATATCCTGATAGAGTTAAATTTTAAACAATTATACATATTATAAAATTTGATAACTATAATTTGTGTATAAAATGTTTTCTTACCCTCAGTTGAGAAACCTTTCTAATAGCTAATATTTTTACAGTTTCTAGTGTACTTAAAAGTTCCGGATTTGATATAATTGGACTATGATGTGTTTCTACTAAACACAATGCTAATCTTGCTATTAACTCTGTTTGATGATCTGATTGCAACAATATTGGTAACATTTTAAGAATGTCACAAGCAACAGAATACGGTAATAATAGCAATGTCTCTTCTAGATCGCTAAAAGATGTATAATATATTTTATTTATCTCACACATATCTTATACAAAAGATATAGAGTAAAATAACTGTTGTGATATGATGGTTTTTATGTAATATTCTTCTTACCTTGCTCTGATGCGTTTAACTGTTTCCACGAAGTAATCTTCTATATTTGTACAATTGTAAGCTTGCATTTGCAAAGGAATAACAGGTGTTGTAGTCGAAGTTGCAACTTTTGATAACTCTTCACCATATGTTTTACATATTTCCATACATTCCAATATTAATTCAGCCTAAAATTTATATTCATAATTTATATTAAGCCCGATATTATAGCTTATTTGTTCTGCGATGCAATTTATTAGTATTCACCCCTTTCTCGCTGGAAACCGTTTTTCTAGAAGGACGCGATTGTTCCTTCCGTCCTGGAACGACAGTAGTTTCACCAGTAGCCAACTCATTTTCTTGACGTTCCCTTTCTTCTTCCTCTTCATCTTGCAGAATCAAAGGCTCCAAAGTTCGTTCATACATTCTCACAACCTTGTCAGAGCCACATGATACAACGTAAATACCATTCGGTGAAATAGCACAAGTCCATGCTTCTCCTGCATGTCCCTAAGTTAAATTTTTTAATTTAAAACTTATACAATATTAAGAAGTGATTACTTTTTATATTCATGGTGTTGGTAAATTTGTTCTTTTCGTAAGAAGTTACCTGTAACGTAACAATTTTTTGAAAAATATCAGCATCCCACTCTTTTACTTTTCCATCTTTTCCACAGGTAAAAAAGTAATGTGTTCCAGGAACAAAGGATAATCCCGTTACAGAGTCATCGTGGGCAAATAATGATTTATGACAATCTCCATAGTCTAAACCCCAAATTTTAATATTTCTGTCAGCAGAGCCAGTAGCAATGAGCGTCGAGTCACTGGATATATCCATACATAAGACTGGCAGTTTATGTCCATAAAGAGAAATGAAAAACTGAAATAAAATGATGTATCGTCTCTCTCTTAATTTCTTACATATTGTAGTTATATAAATTATGTGTATATATGCTTTACAAATAATTACCTTAAATGTGTCAAGGAAAAAGATTTTTACTGTAGAATCAAGTAATGCAACAGCAACAAATTGGTTATTAGGACTTATTCTTACGCATAAAACACTATCATCTAATTTCAAAGTTCTTGTATGCAAAACAGATAACACTTTTGCTTTTATTTTACTGTTAGGATCTTCAGATTTGAAAATCTGGGCGAAATCCCAAAATTTAACGGTTTGGTCTCCGCCACCACTTACTACTCCTCTCTATAAAAATATAAAAGATAATTACGAATTTATAAAATTTTATTATAAAATAAAGTATATCCATAGAAATAAAATAAAGAAAATTAATTTTCGAAATTACCCTATTAGGAAATAAAACAATACTCCAAAGTTCTTTAGAATGTGCAGGTATTTCTTCTAATATATCACCTGATACAATATCCACAATCAACATTTTACCACTCTTCAAACCGACAATTAAATGTCTGTCACCTGGTACAAATGTTGCTGTTAAAGCGTAACCGCATTCTACAGTACGTATGCAAGCCAAAGTTGGTCTAAATTTAAAAAAAATATATAATGTATCATTAAAATTCTATTTGAACTTTAATAATGTATTCTTTTATAATAACGTCATACCTATTCCATAATTTCAGAGAATCTCCACTTGCTGTTGCAAAAGCTAGATTATCAGAACTAAAACAAACTGCACGGACATCTGACCGGTGGCCATGTTTTGTTACAGACCTTAATAGTTTTGCCTCATCATCTTTTTCTTGTGTAAATATTGAATATAATTCAATAGAATTATTACTCATTCCGACACATACCTGCAAAGAAGATGTAACATAAAATATCTCTAAATACGTTTTACAAATAAGGTGAAATTTTTCTATCACTACTCACCCTGAGTTCACCTCCTTTACCCATTACCATATGTAGACATTTAGCTTTGGCAGGTGTTTTAATTACAGGTAAACGTATAATCTCATCTTTTATCGTTGGTACCTCTGATAAATTTGCTTCCGTAGTATTCCCATTTCTATTTGAAATATAATCATGCAATAAAATTTTAAGATAATTATAAAATATTGAAGTAAAGGTCTCTTAAATAAATATTTCTACATACTTTGCTGCCTTTTTTCTTTCTTTCTTCAATCGTTTAAGTACATTTTCTTTCATTCTGGTATCTGGTAATAGTTGAAATAATTCCACAGTATTGTCTACACCATGACAGCCAATAACAGTTTGTGTTGAATCAGCGTCAAGAGATACAACTCTTCCACGACTGCTTCTCAAAATACTACCAGTCTTTTCACATTGTAGGGGATACTTCTATTAAAATGAAATATGTCCGTTAAATAAAGAAAATATGTGTGTATTGCAGATAAAAAAATATTGTTCAGCATATATATATATATACCAGATCATTAACTTCAACATCATCGGTAATTGTTAAATCTTGTAAATTAGTTTCAAAGTTTGTAGTTGCAGCTTCAGTAAAATATATTTTCCACACTTGTAATTCATTGTCATTGCAACCAGTAACTAGATATTGATCATTCTTAGCTAATACTAAAGACCAAACCTAAGATTTGTAAAATCATTATCATTAACAAGATTTGTAACAAACATGAAATTATGTATATCCAATATTTACCTCAGATCTATGATTAACAAGAGTTTTAAAGTTATGTTCTGTATTTAAATCCCAAAACTTTACAAGAGTATCTTTACTGGCACTGATGAGAATATTATGTTCTTTCATAAACACTAATTTGGTTATTACATGTTTGTGTCCACTTAAACGACATATTCCAGTTTCTGCAACCACATCCCACACAATAATGTCTGTATCCTAGGAAGAGAAATAAAAATTAACACTTTAATAAATTATAATTAATACAAATAATAGCTTTCTTTAATTTCAAAGAGAAGAAAATATGATTTTATAAATACATAAATTAACATATTTTGCCTTATTGCAATATTTCCTTTTCTTTTTAATTAATATAGATACTTATACACAATGTTATGTCACCATTTAATGTAGTGATATGTAATGACATAGCTTTGTAAATTATTAAATAAACTCTTCATTGAGAATGCTACTATTCATGATGAAAGTGCGACAATATCTTTACATTACACTTGTGCATACCTCTTACAAGCAAGTGTCGTGAAAGCTTTGTTGTTCGAACAATTATATATAATATTATACATATTATGCTAAGCAAGATATCTTACTTTTGAACCAGAAGCTAATCTATGCCCTTGTTTATCATATACCAGGGTTGTAATCTCAGATCGATGACCAACAAATACACTTATATTTTCACTTGATCTTAAATCAAATGTCTTTATGGTACCATCTGCATAGCCAACAGCCACATGACGTTGATTTGGAGATGCAGCTAAGCATGTAACGTTGACTTTATCTCCTGATAATACCTGAGCCTAAAATAAGAAATAATTGGAATATAAATATTTTGTAACGGAATGAGATAAATAGTTTTTATTTTACCTTTTCTCCCAAACGTAAATCCCATATGAAGACATGTTCACATGCTCCAACTGCTACAAATCTACCTTGTTGTCCTTCTAGTGTTACAAAAACGACATTACAGGCTGGACTAACAATTATATTTAAATTTCCAGCCGGCACATATCTCAAATATTGCTTTGTTAAACTCATATTTTACTCCGTCGATATAATTTTATAATGTCAAGAAAGAATTTTACTTCTGTACATAAAATTTCATGAATTTGCAAATCTTATACTACATACTTGTAATTCGTATTTAATGCACGGAGGCTTACTTATTTATAGTACAATTTGATTGATATTTCAGGTTAGACGCACACATGGTCTTTTGCCGCCACGGTAGAGTCTGATACAGCAGTATATAGTAGAACTTCAACACATGGACCATATAGGATAAGCATGCCGTATGTGTACTGTAATGGGACCTATTCCTACAAGCCTCTCCTACTTCCTAAGCTGTCGCGCACATCCCCATCATTTCACCACGCATCCAATCCGCAGTGGATCCTGTCTCAGTAGTACATTATCAGCCAATCAGAGCGAAGAAAAATTCTACGTTGTCCCTCGTTAACGGATCACATTGCGGTCTGAAGGTGTGCAAAAGAAAATATGCTCATCATGAATATAGCTCCAGATCTTTAAATGCAGTGAACATAGCTTTCAAGTTACGCAGTTATATAAATTGCCGCGGCCTCCACAAGAGAATAATTTAAAATTATAGACGAATATGTTTCTAATGCGTAAGATTATTTGGAATGTTCTATCGTTATCAAAGGCCAGAAATATCAACTTAAAAAAGAAGTTGTGCTCTCTCTAATCACACAGTGTTTCAAATGGAATATCATTGCTTTGGTAGAATTTATTAAATAAATGCTATTACGAATTATTTATGCAACACTTCTGTGATAATGTATAATAATAAAATTTATCAAGCATTTTATAACAATTTAAGATACAGCACAATATAAATTATACACATAAAGTATTATGTTATTAGCAATATTTTATTCATGTAAAAATTATTTTCTGTTATGAAAAATTTGCTTAAAAAAATGATAAAGTAGGAAACAGAAGTGATAGGGTGAATATATTTCATAATTATATAACAATGATTGTTTCTTTTTTGTATTATTTAATACAAAGGAACTGTAGAAAAAATTACATTGTAATGTACATACTTGTATTTCAAGAGACAGTCAAATCTTCATTGGAATCAATCATTTGTGCTCATGTAGCACATACGTATAAATTCCTTGAATCACATTATAAATTACTTTTATAAAACAGTGAACAAAAAGGCACTGTTAAAAATTATTTTTCCATCATCTCCCAAACGCATAATTTTAATTTTTACAATATTAACACTTCAACAATTTTCTCTCATTCATTTAAAATAATATAATAACATGACAATAATTTCACTATGGTTTGTACATTCTGTTTAATATGTCAAAAGTTTCACATATTTTAGATATCCACACATGAAATTTAACAGCATTGAACATTTTAGGGTGTGTATTTACTTACTAATTATGAAATTACCGACACTATTAATAAATACTCTAAATAACAGGTTTTTACATTTTTGCTAATTTACGAAAATTATAACTATATTTGTTGCTGTTAAATTATACAAATATTACAAATTAAATATATTGTGTAAGAGCTATTACATTTACATTACTAACATGGTATAAATTTATGCTTTTAACAGTGTACCGATCTCAGCTTTTATATGATTTATCACTGTATTTATATGCATAAACATCATATTATATGAAAAACATATATAAAACACATAGAGTTTTCTATACAGTAGCAGCAGGATAGTTCTGCAAGGTATGTGAAAATTTAAAAACTTTATGTACAATACTAAAAATGTATTAGGCAATCTTTATGTGTCGTTCTCTGATTGTGGCTTGACAATTTGTTCTCCGACTTGAACTGGTTGGATCAATGAGTTTTGAAACCACATCATCCAGTTGCTTAAATAATGACCTCCTAACTGATTATCAGGATTCTCCTTTATCTGCACATTGTTCAGTTCTTCAAAATTGCGAATGGTTTGAAGTTCAGTGAAATTGTTATTCATTGAATGACCTCCATGCATTCTTACCTCCCTTTTTCTAAAAGCATCTTTTACTAACCTTTGTCTACGTTCTTCTTCTGTTTCAATAGCAGATCTAGTAAATCTCATTTCCCTAACTCTTAAAGCATCTCTCTTTAATCTTTCTTTTCTTTCTTCTTGCGTTTCTTTAGCGTACTGATTCAACCGTGCTTCCCGCCGTTTCGCTGATTCTCTGTTTAGTCTTTCTCTTCTTTGTTCAGGCGTTTCAGTAGCATATAATGAAAGCCTTTTCATTCTTCTCCTTTCTGCTTCGCGATCTAGTCTTTTTCTTCTATCTTCTGGCGTTTCATTATACATTCTGTATTCTCTTTTCCTTGCTGCCTCCGCGTCTAGTCGTTTTCTTTTTTGCTCCGGTGTCTCATAATACATCCTCATTTCCCTTCTTTTTGCAGCTTCTCTTGCTAACCTCTGGAGACGTTGCTCTTCGCTTTCTTGTTCATATAACTTCTTTCTTTTCTCCCTCATACACTCTGCTTTTCTGCGTAGTTTTTCTTTATACTCTTCTAGCGATCTAATTTTTAATTCCTTTTTACATCTTCCAGATTTACTTTCCTCAGTTTTCAAATTATTATCAATTTCTAATGTTTGGTCTCCCTGTTCTGACAACGGTGTTATCGTGGCTTCAATTACGGTAGAAATTTCTACTTGCTCCTTGTTATTGTTGGAAATATTTGAACGATCATTTTCATTTCCCACATTGCATAGCCATCCGGTAGTATAAACCGTTTCATGATCTATTTCATCTTCTTTCTTTATATTTAAATTTAGTCCTAGTAGTTCGCTTGCTATAGTAATTGTTGAAATACTGTAATTAGCTGTCTGTATTTGTTCATTCTGATCAATAAAAACTTCTGCAATTTCATTTGCTGGCTTTTGTATGTCAATATTCACATTTTCATAATCCAAATTTTGTAAATAAGTCGACTCATTCAAAATTCCATTAATGCTGCAATTTTCATTCTGTTCAGCAGGGTTTAACGAAGAGTTTATATTACTTAAGTTGCTTGTATTTTCGTTAGCTTCTTTGTGATTATTAGTAGCATTATACGTTTTACTTTCTTTGATTTCAATAGCACAGAAATGTTGGGCTGCATTAATTATTTCAACATCATTAAAATCTGTGTCACGTTTATTATTCTCCTGTTTAATATATACGGGAATGAAGTCTATGGAACAATCTCTTATTTGTACACTGGTTTCACTTAATTCCATGACCTTATGATCCAGCCAACAGCAGTAAATACTAAAATAATTAGAAAATTACATAATTTTTAAACAACAATTCATTACTGATAAGTGAAATGCATTTTAAATATTTATTAGCGCATTATTTGACGTACACAATTGATTCATTACATGTATGTTCTTTTAATAAAATAGCAACACAGAAACAAAAAAGGAAAAGAAAGAAAGAGTTAAAACTATGTTCTCTGATCGCTTATATTATTTATCTTTGGTAAGAATGCATCATATAATAATTCGTAAAGTATTAATTCTATTCTCACGTTTTTCAATGACACATTCCATTGTTGAAAATTATTTTCATTTATGAAATGAATTCATATATAATTTCACTATTCTATACTATCAAAAATGTAACACTGTTTTATGTATTATTTATTACAGTCTCTGAATTAGTTCAAGAGATTGTAGACATTAAACAAAAATGTGGTTACAATAAAGACATAATTACGAGAAAGTAGATTTATTAATTTTTACGTCTGCGGTAGGTTTATTTTCTATTGTAAGATGAAATACTTGAATCAACTATTACTTAAAACATAAATTTCACCTGTGTATCGTCTGCTTATGACAGTTGATCTGGAGGTGATACTGCAAATGTTTAGAACATGTTCATATTTTCCTGCAAATTGCAGAGTTTCAACCGTATTCTTTCCTTTGCGTGTCACATGTTAGTATCGCATGATAGACGAGACGAGTCAATATCCATAAATTCGTACGATTGTTTTTATTCGAAATTAATTCGCACTGCGAACTATTTGCCGCTCGACCATCCACATCGGTCGACATGAGGTTTGTTCGCATCGACTGTACCCACTGCACTTGCGCAAAAAGTGCAAACAACCATTGGCTGATGCCTGTAGAACTAAAAAATTGGTCGACGTTTTCCACACGAATGTTGAAAATTACAAACCAATTAAATAAAAATGATTTAAAACTAAATACATGCACATGTACTACGGTAATGGATCTTACTACAGTGCACCACCAGGCCGTAGTTCGATCCGTTAGAGAGGGTAATACAGAAATTTTCTTTGCTCTGAGTGGTTGGTAATTTATTAGTGAAACAATACTGCCTTCACGGTTAAAGAAGAAGAGAAAAAACAGCGAGTAAGCGAGACAGCATGAAATCAACACAAATCCATGTAGAGCTAGTCACACCGACGAACGATGTAGCTTCTCTCGTTCTACCGTGCTTGTCATCTTACTCTTTTCGCGCAACCATTCGACTGGCGCGCCATCAAAGGCACGCGGCGCGAAATACGATTTCGAATCCTTTCCTGTATGTTGCCTCCCGATGTGTAATAATAGCCTTCAAATTTAAATATTTTTCCAATTTATAGTCTATTTAATATTTAGAAAACCAATCACCACAGATATACCACCACCAACCATGTATACCTGCAAAAAATCAAAGTCTACTGAATACTTAAAAAAACCCATCACCACTTCACAGCCATTAGCTCCATGTAATTATCGATTTCGAATTTGTTGCAAACGAACTGACATAACCTGACAATAATTGATAGAATCAGAGATGTGAAATAATTTTTTCAGCAGAAGTAACTCGAGAAATTTTTGCGTTAATAAATTAATTGTTTTTTGCAATTTAATATTTAGGAAAATTCTTTTTGTGTCGTATTGTTTCTTTGCCGATAAACGTCGTCAGTTTTGGTGGCAAAGCGGGAACACGGGGTGCAGCATCCGAACGGGCCCAGCCCTATTCGCATGAGAGTCTTCCTCGGGCACGGCGACTGTATAACGTCGCGGTGGGACAGTGCGCCAGCCCGACGGTGGTTTTTGTCGGGCACTACGTGCTCTGATAATTAAGACATTTCCATTTAGAGTTGACGTCCGGTGACGTGGAGATCTGCGCCCGACGCGGCGTACGTTTTCGGCGGTCCCCGCGTTACAGAAAAACCTAATCCTCATGCATTGTCTTGATAATTAATGGTGTATGATCGAGGGGCCGCCGTTCCTGGAACGACGGAAGATCGGAGCGACGGAAGAAATGATACGTGTATATCTACCGCGAGAAAGATTTATTAGTGTCGCGTAATAGCGAGAGAACCGCGCAGGCCAATACCCCTGCGCTCGTTCGACATCGTCAGGCATTTAAGGAAATAATTGGGAGAATTGTGTTTTGCGTACCCTCGCCCGTAAGGTCGACTTTTTGGGCAACAATTAATCTTTACCGCTTTGACGTGTCTCCGATTTCTTTAATGTTCTTGTCCTCTGCGTCTATGCGAACCATTCTAGGTGAACTGCTGCAGAAATGCAGATGCACGGGAATAAGTGCAATCTGATTGCTAAATATTAAATTGAAAGCTGGATCCTTGCGTTTGTGACTCTAAGTTATCGTTGATCGTTGTTCACAGAAATTGCAATGCTTTATGTCGACGGAAAAGAAAGGAGAATGTTAGTTAACGTACAGAAAAAATACTTAAGAAAATTCCTTTTTTTAAAATATTTGTACTTACATATTTTATTTTACCTTCAAAGTAATATTACTAACTGCTAGCGACACGCAAATATTCGAGTGTTCATGCATTCAAATTTGGCAAATTTGTTACTTTTTAGTATTTATTACTTTATTGTACATTTTTATTTTTATTCGATTGCCATTTCCATTTCTATTCGATCGTGCATTTCTACGCTAAAATTTAATGAACGAAGAGGTAAATGATTGAACTGTGTCTGCAACAATTTCTGTGCAGGCGTCGGTGAATCGCGGTGTTCATAAAGATAAAAATTTCAATCGAAAGTCGAATCAGCGACACGTTAAAAAGCACCGCGTCTCGCCGTTGGCTATTTCTCGCGAGTAATTGTGTTAAGTGATGTGTTACGATCCGTGAACTGTAATTTACGAGGGGATCCCCGTCGATTAGTCGATCGTGGCCGCAGCGCCAAATTCGAATGCAGAACGAGTCACGGCGGAATGTTGGCAGGTTCTTTTCATCCCGGCTTGACAAAATCATTAGGGGACTAAATCCAATAAAGGGGACTGGGCCGTTCCCGTCCAGGGACTTGGCCGTAAGAAAACATTCTTGGTGAGGCGATCAGTTGCATCGTAATCGGCATCAATGATATTCCTACGAGAAATGCGCTGTACATGTTTTAAAGCTTTATCTATGCGCGGATCGAGCACCGTATACGGTCTTCGATGGAACGAGTTCACGAATTTTATGCATTGCTGTTTAATAATATTCATAGATAATTAGATGCCTAAGTCGTTGATAAGATGGTGGAAAGGGTATCGAATAGCGTTGTTCAAGTAAAAATTTCGTTAAATAAATTATTCCATCGGTATAATTCGAAGTAATTAAATTTCGGCGAATGTTAGCATTCAATCATGCCGAAGTATTTATATCGTGCAATTATACTGTGCAATGTACACCTTCTATTAAAGTATTAGGTATTTTTAATGTGCAACACTTGATCTGATACATTTGATACGATACGCGTAAATCAAGCCTAAAGTGAATAAAAAATTATTAAAACAACTCGCACCGAGCTCCCCGAGTATTACGAATATATCAGTATCCTTTTTTGCGGATTATCTCGCCATTAATTAGCGAGATCGAAGCCTTAAATAAATCCCTGTCGCGCGCCTCTCAACGCCACGCGTTCAAGGGAACCGGTTCTAATGATGCTTACAAAACACCTCGCGAGCCAGAAAAAAGAAGCACGCCTAAGTAAATACAATCGGCTTTCATTTCTACTCGCATTTTTGCGATTCGATCGTCTGGATTTATAATACAGGATACGGTTAGAAATTTCTTCTCGAAGATAAACATTTTTATTTTAGACATCGTTCGATATCAGTTCCTTGGAGAAATTAATTACAGTAATATATAATCGATAGTATAGAGTAATATATTAACCATCGAATAGAGTGACTTAACATAAAATCTATCCGATGCAATTCGTAGCCGCACGTTCAAACAGCCGTAACTGCGATTCCGTCGCGACACAGAATTCGCGGCTGAATTTATTCGTTTTCGCGACATTCGAGACGTCGCGTATCCGAAACACCACTAGTTTTACTTTAACGAATCGGCCGTGGATCGATCTAGAAACAGGAATCACATCAGTATCGGTCCGCGACGTTCGGAATTGGCCTGGAGGCTCTCCGCTTGATGTATGATCGGCGCAGAAATGGCTGTCGTCGCAAGGCCGCATCCCGATAAATCTCTTGACTTTTTCTCCGCGGACGGACTTGTCGTTCGTGTATAAATGTATCGTTTTCATCAATATTTATGTCGGGGAGGGAGGGCGGACCAATTGGACCGAAGTTCTGCGGGGCCCCGGGTACCAGCGGAACGCCGTCGTCGTCGCTGGGACCCGGCGCACCGGCGATACTAACCGATGACTTTCCCCCGTCTCCCCGATCTCGGCTTTTGCCTCTCTTCCCTCCGATAATAAAGATATCCATTATACCCGCCGGCTTCTTCTTCCACGGTCGAACATTTCGTTCCGTCGTGGCATCGGTGATTCTCTTCTTTTCCGTTCGTTCCCGGTTCTACTGTCGTTCCAACGCACGCTGTCCGACCGTACGATGAATATATGCAACGTACGCTGATAGCGAGCGTACACACCCCCGACTAGTCGCTGTTAATTGAGCACCTTGGCCAATTGGCGTGTGTCCTAAACTCGTGCAGAAATAGTAAGAAAAATTGTTTTTTTTTAATATATTAACTTTGGTGGTAACAGGAGATAAGATTTAACTTTACTTCGTAAATGAAGCGACTCTGAAAATATCTGGAAAAATTTCTTGAACTTACTTCATTATTTTCTGAAGCATTTGGACTTATTCCACTGTTAGAGTCGACTGTGCTGGATAAAATCCTAATATAAGAATAGCTTGGTCCGCGTTAAAATTCTTGATATAAGAGCATTTGTTTTTACTGAATCATTCAGATTTCGAATGTGTAGAATCTCCAGCACGCCATTTATTTATTCACATCTCTAAATATGAAATGAAAAGTCTTCTTTGTGATCAAATACTTGATTAGCAAGGCCGTGGGTGGTCAAATCTCCTGCATGAAACATTCTATGATAAGATGGATAATTTTCCTTGGATAAGTTTCCAAGGAAAATTTAGAACCTTCTAGTTTAACAATGGTGTGCATAATTATAAACTCGAAATAACTTTTATTTTCTTACTGATATTATTTCCAATACGGAAATAGACAGCCACAGTGCTCCGTTAAGTTTTTTTTATTTAAATATCACAAAAAATGTAAAAGTTACTTTAAGCCTATAATTATTCACATTATTCGCACCAGTTTTTCTGCCTATACGTACATACACACTCGTTTTCTTTTTATTACAAATCACCTAATATCTTGTCACGTTTTAAGCACTATAAATTAAAAGGCTGATAATAGCAGAATTATGTGGGCTACCGTGAAACGAATTTTCGATCGATTAGGATCGATCGGAAGGAGACAGAGATCTCCCGCGGCGGCGCAGCTCGGGGCGATTTATTTTCCGTTTCCGTTTCTTTCGAGCTGGTCGAACGGACACGCGTATACAAAACGTATTGACATTTAAATTTAACGGTAAAACACGACGGAGCCGGAAGAGGATACACCGGCAGGCGCGGTATCACATGAATCATTTTCCCCGATACGCGCGCGAGCCGCTTTCGACGGAACTTTCTTTGCGATATGCCACATATTCTCATGTGACAGCCCCAGGTATCCCGAATGTTTTGTGGAATATAATACCGTGGCGGACGCGGCGACGTACTAACGAGTTCGTTAGCCGCAAAAACTGCCTTTAGTTCGACGGTTTCGAATAAAAACCAACGGTAGAAAGAGCGGTCCGATGGCGAATGCCGGGTTTATTTATTCGAGTCCGCGCAAACACGGCCTCCGCTATCCGAATCGGCTGTTTTATGGAATATTAAAACGAACGTGAAAAAAAAAACCGTCGATTTCCTAAAAAAAAAAAAAAATCATATTATACGCTAGTACCGCGAGCAACAATCCGCAGAAAATCGTTTTGACTTTTCCCGGCGAAGAAAAAAAGGCCGTTACGGTCGTCGAAAATATACGACGTTAGCGGGAATGCGTAGAGAAATATCCTAACTGTTCACACGAGGGAATTTTCAGATAGCGGA
This sequence comes from Augochlora pura, assembly GCF_028453695.1. Lineage (NCBI taxonomy): Eukaryota > Metazoa > Arthropoda > Insecta > Hymenoptera > Halictidae > Augochlora > Augochlora pura. The sequence continues at coordinate 16,818,254 of NC_135772.1, read as the reverse complement.
ATACTCGTCTTGCTTCGCAGTGATTATCCTATATTTCAAAAGTAACGGCACCATGGTAATCGTAAACGTTAAGATACAATTCACACTCTTTTTTCCCGTTCATTTATGTGTATCATCATTCACCACGGTCTCAGCTGGCACATTTTAGAAAGCTTTAAGCGACGCGAGCTTCGTTCTCATCGGCGTCAACTTATTATTAAATCTTTGAAATAAGATTTAATTTCTTCCCTCCGTATCTTCGGTTTCTTTTATTTCTGGATTTACGACAATGGTAGAACCAAATTTTGTATCAATTTAGAAGGAGTGAACAGTAACATTTGTGTCCAGTACGTACGAACTCTTCATCACTCGTCCGACTCTTTATTATAGCAGAAGGGGTTAACGAACCATTGGGCGCCGCGTCGAAATGTAACACGCGCTCCACGCGAACCACATTCGAGTGTTTTCGACGCGTCCGAGTCAATGGCTAGACGCGACAAGAAGACAGAAGCAAATCGTGAGTCGATCATCGGCGAGCAGGGGGTTGCGCGCGCGCGCGCTGCGCTGAAAGGAACGCCGAAAACGTCACGCGCGTTTCCCCGTTCATTTCTTTCTCTCCTCTTACGATTTCTGCTCGGTTAGGTTTTTTTGTCGTTTTCTAACAGACGATACTCTTTTCATCTGCGGCTCCGTATTCTACTGACACAATGCTTGCCGGCATTAAAAGCTAATAATACAGGGATGCGCCGGCCTCGACACCCCGATGCAGATGTTCGTCGCGAAAGGTGATTCCACATGATTGAAGAAGGGGTGCGCAGACATAGACCCAATCATCTTCGTCGTCACCACCGTTCCTCTTTCGTGATTCCTCGCCTCTTCATTTTTTTTTTTGTTTCTCTCTCCCGTTGCCTCGGTTCTCTCTGGTCACGCGCCTCGGATGTGGTTTCGTGTCTCGTGTGAGGGAAAACCACCGTCACGGTGGTTTTTCAGATGATTCGCTATACACGCGCCGCGGAATCGTTTCGAATTCGTCGCGTTTTATTTGGCAGTTCGTCATGATAGAAATCTGAACGCGTAGCCGCTGCGCCGAGTTTTGCATGCTGAAACAGTGGAGCCGATCGCCGCGAGAAAGACCGATCGCCTTTTGTTTGTCTTATGGTACAATTACACGTCATAAATATTTAACTCGTAATTCCAATAAAACCAACGATAATTTGATACCCCCCCTGAAAAGCTATCCGCGCCAAGGTACCTTCACCCCGTAGCTTTTGTCGGCCATTCCCGCTCCGTTTTTCCATTCGTTCTCTCACCAATTATTCCTCGGCATACTCAAGTATAATCACGAAGCCAGGCAATAGTCCTTCCGCAAAGAATAATGTTCTCGCGCTGGACGAGTCCACCGCATAAAACATCCAGCTAAACTCGGCGTATAGGGTACGTACAGAAAAATGTACGAATAAATGCTCGTGGCGTGCGACGATACGATGGGGAGTGAATGGCGCGTGTTTCTCCTAATAACAAATCTTGTTTCATGCCCGTCAGAAGCGCGGAAGGGTCATATGCCGACGCCGCCGCTACGTGGCCGGCCACCACCGTCGGAGGTATAATTTATTACACGGTATACGTATCACTTCATCCGAGGGAATCAGAACGGTGACTGGTCGCCGTACCTATTCGGGCAACAATTGCTGAAGATAGTAGCCACGGGACAGCTTTCATACCGACGGTGCGCGCGCGCGCGCTCGCGTGCGAGCTACTGAAAAAAGTTCGTATTATGGCGAACATTACGTTTCCTGAAGTTACGTCTCTCGGGGGGATAATGGATCATTGCGACGAATGCGCGACGACTCAAAAAGCTATTTGCGCGCTCGGGTTGTTCCGACATAATTTTTTATGTAATAAAATCGCGCATTCAAGTAAATTATATTGTTCCGCTCGAAAAACAGTGAATCAACTTTAGTTACAAAATTTATTTATTTCGACGTAGTCGCTTTAATTGCGAGATCATTAGCGACCGTATAATTTGCAATTAACATATAACTTATATCGTAGATTTCTCCAAAAAGAGTTAAAGCATTATTGAGTTATTTATAAAACATTCTATGATATTTTGAATCAATTTTGCAATTCAAAAGAAGAATGCTTCCGTGGAAATATTGAAGCATGGGCATAGAAATATTTGCACAATTTAATGTACTGTGTATACAATTTTTATAGAGACTACGATAAACATACATAACGGGTTGGACGTAGACGAGGAACAATGATGGTCCGTGGTATTAACCACATAAATGTATTCACTTTCACGATTGCTGCTGCTGTGGCTTTTTAACGGTAGACGTACCTAATACACCGTGAATGTAGCCGGGAGATGACAATGGCCTTGGATCTTGACGGGACAGCTTGTATATTATGTAGTAACAGTATCCACAGAGTTCTCCAAAAAATGGTATTCATGTGGATAACACAGGAGAAACTCATCCATCGCGAGACTCGCTTCTTGTTAATCAATTTTTATAGTCCTCTCATTCTATTATTTTTATAATTATTTGAATATATTATCTTTATAAATATTTCAATATATTATCTTTATAAATATTTTATTACATTATTTCTATAACTTATTTTATTTTACTATATTATTATATATATATATATATATATATATATATATTATTTTATATATATATATTATTTTACTATATTATTTTGATATTTATTTTACTACATACTTTTTACAATTAAGCTGTCAGCAATTTTTAATAATGTTTAAAACATGCTATGTTTCTGTTCTTTCTGTGTTAATGACGTTATTTCGAATTGATACACATCGGTGTCAATGCGCGTGTCGTTAAACCAGCCCCATCATCGCAGTTCAGCGTTCAGTTACGTAAAATTGCGCGATCGCTTAGTACGTCCGGGAAAATGAAATGCAACATTCGAGGAACACGTGAAACATGAAAAATTCTTTTTGTAAATTGCACGATCTCTGCGTCGGCCATTAATGTCCCTTATATTTCATGTGACTCGCCTAAGCGCGTGTACCATTGCGAAGTTTCCCGATGTGTAGCTGCCTGCCATAAGTCATCGGAACAATGCTTTCACGGCCACGTAGCTATTATTTGCTCCACCTCTGTGCTCGAAGCATGATCTATACGTTCGAACAGATCGAAATATACTTATTACTCGTTACGTGGGAGTTTTTACGCCAAACAATTCGGTTACAAAAGTTTTACTCTGTAATTCGATGTTACGAGAATTTCTTAATCGTCGACTGGAACTTTATAGAAAAATCCCTTTACAAGAAAATAATGCTAAATACTTGAAATGATAGCAGATTCGTCTGATTAAATTGTATGGACCGAGAAATCTACGAAATTTTTTGAAAATTAAATTGCAAGAAAATGTAAACTTCATTCTAGTTTAACGCGATGATTTCCGCTTGAAGCCACTCGTCTACAAATATTTATAAAACACCCGAAGCTCCGCGTTGTCTCATTTGGCACTCGATTTTCTCGATAGTCGATGATTACAGAACGACAGGATCATTCAATGCATCGAACAACACTTTGCCACAATCACGTTGTGCGCCGCTTTTTACCGGCTAATCAGAAACCACTGGTTCCCGAGCGCCATTAAAAGCTGATTCCAAAGCCAGCCCCGGTTACGTTTACAACAACGTGTTTCATAGAACCCGAACAGGTAATAATAACTTATTGGACGTGATTGCATACTAGCCGTGACTCGGGTTTTCTATGCTTCTTTCGCGCGGCACGGGATCGAACGGGTTCGCTAAAAACTGGCACGCCGAACCGAGCATAAGGTTGCTGATTAATAGACGAAATCTGGTACACGAGCTAACAGTAAATTCCTTTTATTCCCCCAGAAAAATCGTTTTTACTGTCTCGCGAGGTTTAGAGCGTAGCTCGGAATGCTGTCAGCCGGTATTGGCGTATATAAAAGTTACAGGAAACATGTCCGGGTTCAAACGGCCATATTTCACGTGGCGAACTCTCGCGAGGAGAGAGAGAAAGAGAGCGAGAGAGAGAGAGAGAGAGAGAGAAGCGAAACAAGCTAAACATAGGTAACCGTGTGGCCCTTCGCAAAGGTTCTGTTATTTTCCTCGGTCCTTTTCAAAGGGATCCAGCTACTATGAACGGGCTCAAACAAGGGAACAAGCACATTTATAATGCTGTTTGGACCGATCCTTAACCGTCGGAGCTTGACACCGTTTAAATGCTGGCTTATTAAAATTGCTACAGTGATTCATTAGTAGAGACTGAGGATTTTAAGAATTTTCGACAATGGCTAGCTCGCAAACGAAATTTTGAAGATCTTAGAAATAGCAGGATTTTTAAAAGATTTTAATCGAAACCAAATTTTCTATGCAGTGCAACAGAGCAAAATCTTAACTTTTGCAGAATTTATAATTCTTTTCATTTGGTTGTAAGGACCAAAATTTTCCCGCTGATTTACGAACGAAGTAACTGATAAATTGTTTGCATACCGTAATTGGCGGATACGCGGAGCGTTTCGGTTCTTTTTCGTCAGGTCAATTGTTTAAACGCGAGACTCTCGGGCATGCCCGTGCATTATCGCGCTTAAAATTATGCCGAAATTTATCCGGCGAAAGGGTGTACGCGTCCGATGGGTGCGAAATTCGCACCTCGAGAGAAGAGAGAGAGAGAGAGAGAGAGCCGTGGCGTTCGCCCTACCGCGCAACACCGCTCGTTAAGCGAATTAAGTAGTTACGCTTTGTTTAATCGGGGTTACGGAGGCCCGAATTAAGTTGTTACCGCGAATTAGCTGATTATACCGAGCGCCGCGAGGTGTCGAGTTGATTTGTTATTGCGAAATATGAGGCACGAGGTTTGTTTATGCCAGCCACGCCCCCACACCCCTTTCGCCGACCTTATGCTCGTTTACCAGTTGACCTTAAAATAAGATGCCCCGAACAACAAGCTCGTCCGATCTTTCGGTCTCGCCCTCGCCGCGGTTCTCTCTTTCGCTCCGTTTCCCGTTTTGATCGTTTGGCCCCTCTCCTCCCCCCCCTCCCCGCACACGCACCCTTTCGCTCACGCGCCGAACGAGAGAGGATGGATAATCACTGTCTATAACGCTAAGATACCACTCCGCGGGCATGATATATCACTAATGGCATGAGACGTTCGATGCATCCCTTTCGTTGGAACACGATACACCTCCGAAACGTTTCTCCTTCTTTTTTTTTTTTCTCTCTCTCTCTCGAGGTGGCGGATGGTAAAACTAATATTGACTCGCAGCGTATTATGCACTTTCCTCAAAAAGCAGTATCGCCTTTCAATGGGAAAAATTGCCGAGACTCGGCAAATTGGTCTATTAACCAACCCTTTGCTGCCGCCACTTTGCGCCCGCTTTTAATTTCAATGCGCCGCGCCACGCCGCGCCGCGCCGGTTATGCTCTTACGTTCGCATCGAAAATTGGACTTTCCAGACTTTTTAACGCCTCGCTGAATTAGCCGATGTCTGTGTGTCTGCCGTGTTTTTGTTCGAACGCGAGCCCTTTTTACGAGCTGTTAGATCTAATTCTCCTCGCACGATACGCTCGTTTAGACAGACTTAGAGTGACTCCCATTAATGGACACGCTTTAATCGAGATAATTCTTTTTTAAATTGAACTAAACAATGCGAGCTCTTTCGAGAAATTAACACGTTTAGTTTACAAGTCGAGTTTAAAAAATTAATAATAGTTACAAACAGAACTGGGTAATATCTATAGATAAAATATTTGAAATATTACTTTATATAATACATTCATCATGATTCAAATAAAATAGTATTTCAAATAGGACATAAAATAAAATGTTATAAGCATGGAAATAAGTACTAAGGAAACTACCAAAATAATTATAATTTTAAATTACATTTCTGGACAGTGATATAAAATTCAGTGTTTCCAAATGAAATACTATTTGAAATAATTGCTTACACGGAATAAAATATATTATCTTCGAACGTACACGCGCGGTCTAAAATAAAATATCCACTTATCATTCACCATTACCCAGTTCTGGTTGCAAACACGATGTAAATTACAGGAAGCCGGCAAGTCTTAATCTATTAGCACACTCGTACAAGCGGAAAGTACATAGACACGCTCGACAAGCGACAAGCGTAAACGGAAAGGTTTTAATCTGGCGTGGCCTGTGATTGGTCAACCGGAGCGAGGCAGCTTCCGCGCGCAACAAACCGACAATAATCGTTTTACGATCGTTTACTTTTACGTGTCGGCGATAGCGGCCGCGCATGGTCCTGGTCCCCGACAATAAGAGAGAAGCAACCCCTCCGCACTGGAATCCGCGTGTTAACGAACCGCCGTAGAAAGGAAGTAAAGGGAAAGACATCGACGTGTCGTCCCGAAGAGCGGTAAAAGGGTTCTTCGTCATTTTCCACGAAAATTATAGTCATCTATGCGCGTAATCCCCTTTATAGCTGCGTTGCATCAAATTATAACTGCACAGCCGCGCGCTGGAAGCGCACCGTTCCCATCTCTGTTCATCCTGTTCTCATTGGCGTGCAACTATACCCATCTACCCCCCTCCCTTCCTCCCTTCCACGTCTTGGTCACGGCCGTCGTTTTCTGCGTTTTTTCGTCTCCTCGTAGATACGCGTCCTCGAAGCCTCGTAAAACGGCACATTCCGCCAATCATCCCGGCACATTGGCCAGACACGTAACCCCACGACCCTGGTTGACGACCTAGCACAACTTAACCCCTAATTCTGACGGTCGATCCACGCGCGACACACCGATAAAATCGATAAGTCATCGGTGTATCCCGGCGAAGCTACGACGATGCAGATTTTTTCAAATAAATTGGATAGCGGTCGTGAAACGTGCACGGGTTTTGCGAACAGATCAGATCATCGCGGGCGGAGTTAAACGTGTTAGGATTTAGATATTTTGTTAGACCATTATCCTTTTTTAGCGCCGAATTTTTTATTATATAGTAGAATAGCTTATTACGTTACAGTTTTCTGCGGCTATAACGACCGTATGAAAAAATTAGATCAAAATAGCCCTAAAATTCTGAACTGACACAACACTATGCGCATCTACGTGTTACAGCGCGGAGTGAGGTAAAGGCTTGACGGTTATCGTGCAAATCTCTATTTCGTAATTACAGAAGTGCATGTTCTCATTAAACCACGGTCATTATTACGATGATGAAACGATAGATAGGAATTTGAGTAACGCCCATTGGTACGCTACGAATTTAATGATTCTACGTATCTGTCGATCGATCGATCGTTTCGTAGATGGAACATTCGTAAGTATTTAACATGCGCGAATAATAGTAAGGAGTAATTAAAGGCAGTAATAGCGAGTGTAAATTAATTTTAATGTACGATGCGATATTTTCTGATGCGTACACGGTGTGCACGCATGTGAATTAAATAACTAAGTCTATCGTGCCGATAAAAATGAACGGATTTATATTTTCCATTTTGGCGATTGTTGAAATTGTAAAAATTCTTTCGTAATTTTATCATCGTAATTTTTTCAATGAAGATAATAGTTAAATATTTCGTCACTTTACTGGCAATTTAATTCTCCTACATGTTTCAAATGTGCTTTCAATTAGAATAAACATTTCCCATAATCATAAAACCTGATAAGATAACTTTTATTAAATACTTTTATCCAGTTCAGTTTAATTATTTCCTCCTTCAATTTATGAACTTATTTAATGTTATATTTTAAAAGAGTGTTTAATAATTTTACCGACGAACAAAATCAAAATTTATACGGTTTTTACGCAACGCAACAGACAAGACGGTGCAAAAGATTTTTTAGCGAAGTTAAAAATAAAATTATTGAAAGACTTACAACAAGATTTGCATTACACGCTCTGGAATTTTAACAGCGACCGTCGTGCATTACATGCGCCATTGTTACGAGCTGAAATGTTGAACTCTAATAAAAATGTCTTCGGCGGCCCCCCACTCCCCGCGTCTCTCAAAAAGGTTCCTTGACGTTCTTCAACTTGGAATCCCGAGGGTAGAAAAAGCCGCGATGGCACTGGGAGGACGTGCCAACCTGTAATTGTTCTCCGATGTAATTGCCCCCTGGACTTCTCTCGTTCGTGCACGACCTGGAAATCCGGGCACCGTCCCTGCGCGCCGCGGCGACAGAATTCTCAGGAGCCGATTTCGAAACAGGACGTTTATTGCGAGTCGTTCCAACCATTATGGAATCGTTGCTTAAGGGTGAGGCTTTGTTTACCTACTACAAACGAGGTTTTGCCACACGCACATAGAAGAAACACGTATACGTATATACGTGTCTGAAGTACTAGCAGGGATTCCAGATTCAATTACGTTTTGTCGTTTCGGTGTCGTAACTAAGCAGTTCGGCAGTGGACATGTTAAGTTGTTAAAAGTTCAAATTAGGACCATTCGTGTACAAAGTACCAATTTTTACATTATTATAAAGCAACTTGTAATATTTGGTAATAACTGTGTCATTATCGAATTTAAATGACGGAATCATCAGTTACAATTAATATACAATATAGTATAATATAGAGGGAACGTAGTTACAGTGCTAGATGAAATCTTCATAAATTTATTTATTTCCTAGTACAATTATTTCATATTTCTTGAATAAGGCGTATTAAATTATTTTCTTAAAAAGAAACTGGTTCCAAACTAGGGACATGGTATCCCAAACATGGATTTCAATTGTTCCATAAATCAGGACAATGAAAATATTTAATTACACAGCATGTTCACAGTATGTTATTGCTTAGACATTTCTTTACGTAAAGAACAATACCCAAAAGTATGAATAAAATTTTTACACCCATTTTACTCCCTCAATTTTATTACAATAAAATACGATAGTTGAAGAATTGAATTTTAACCAGAAATTATTGTTTGCCTGGCAACGTGCATCAAACCCGAACAATCGTGTCTCGACGCAGAAGGTGTGAGAACCGCGCGCGGAAAAGTTACGAAGCGGTGCGGAATAGGCGCGCTCGCGAGTGTGCCCTGTCCGGGATAAACTGTGGTAAAAAAGGAGTAAAACGGAATTGGTGGTATCGGCCGGACCATGGACGGTGTGTTGGCGTGCCGTTGGCTTCGGAATCGGACGGAAGACGAAGTGTCACGTCTACGGATGAGCGACAACGACACGCAGCCGAGTCCGCGAGAGAGGGAACGGAAAAGGGAGCAAAACGGTCGCGCGTGGAAGAGGAGGCGTGAGACGCGTAGATCGAGAAGGACCGAGGCGGTCCGAGTGTTGTTCGCGAGACAAAGAGACCGATCCAGAAACCGAAAAGAGCAAAGGGAAGGAGCGAAAAGGGTTGAGAATAAAAGGAAAGGGGACGAAGAAGAAACGACGACGAGCAGAGAGAGAGAGAGAGAAAGAGAGAGAGAGGGAGAGACGGAGGCGAGAGGAGAGGCCCGCGGATCCTGCTCGGTTCGGAGCAGAAGAGAATGGAAGATGTAGGAAGAAGGGGCTGCTCGGAGAAGATCGAAGAAAACTGACAACGAGGGAGTAGAAAAGAGTATCCGAAGGAGGAAGAGGAGCGAGGCCCTGAATCGGGAGAAGAGTTCGATACGATTATGGAGAGGTTCGAAGTCGAGGAATAAGGGCCGGGAACATAATTATCCGCCAAGTCAAGGAACCCAAATGCCGCCAGATAGAGAGAAGCCGAACGAACCAGAAAGACAGAAGAGAGAGGAGTCGGTGTGTGTGCATGCGTATGCGTGTGTGTGTGCGACGGGGAGTGGATCGGTAGCGGCGGAGGGGGGCAGAGGAGAAGGATAGAGAGTCGCAAAGAGAATCTTATTCTTTGGTGCGGCTGGAATCCGAAATGTTCGGGGGGCGCATTATCTTCTTCTTACCGCGGCCAGTCAGCGCCACTCGCGGATTCCACGGCACGACCGTGTGCACCCATACACGCTCCGGTGATATACATCTGCGCTTATTGTTGTTACAATTGTGTTACGTTTGACCCTTGCGGGCCGAAAGCTTTTTTGTTGCTCCGTAACCGACGATGTCGAAGTCCTCTCGGTCCCCGCGCGTGCTTTCCATTTTTCTAAACAGCACAAACGTGTTTATCTTATTAGATCTGCTATAGCTAGCTTTCCATGACATGGCAATTATGTCTCCAAAAGTTGTCAATTTTTTTATTATACATTACATAGTTTTTTTATTACATATTACATAGTTTTATATTAGACATTACATAGTTTCATATTACATATTACATAATTTCATATTACATATTACATAGTTTTATATTACATATCTTTTTATCATACACTATATATTTTTTTATTACATATTAGTTTTGCTGTTCTCTTTGCAGCATTTTTCTTTGGTTTCTTCGCTTGATGGTTATTTTTACTTCGTTTTTACCGACAGGTTTTTTTAAACATTTTAGAAAAAATATTGTTTTTCATCGTCGTTGAAACGGACATTTTCTAGAAAGGATCATCCTCATTCGATTAGAACATAAGAAGCAGCAACCCTTTTAATCCGTGACAGACTCGCATATTCCAAGATATATCATCGACTCTTTTTGTCGTCCTTCATGGAGAGGTGAGAAATTGAAAAGTGGCTGTCTACAGAGTAATTAAGATTTCGGCCCTCTGTAACGCAGTTATTCTCTTATGTCTCTTACTTGAAGTTGCCATAAAATCATCTAGACAAAAGAATTGCCATTTAATTTCCAAAAATGGAATCTCTTTTGCAAAGAATTTTGAAAATTAATATACGCGATTGTTATTATAAGTATTATCAAACCAAGCGATTGTAGAACCATTTAAAATAGCAACATGGTAATAAAAATACGGGGTCTGTAATTTTAATCACTACACGATTAAAAATTCCTAATATTAAAATTAATGTATCTCCCAAGGTAATAGTTTTTCTAAATAAATAGTTCAATACATTTTCGTTCAGAATTCCATCGCTCGTAGGGATTAAAATGGGACACCCTGTATACGAAACTTCTATAAATTTTATCCAGCTACGTAGACTTAAATGCGAGCTAATAGTTGCATCAGTCCTTTCATTTTCCTTAGATTCACAAGCTGGTAAAAGTGTTCGGATGTGTTGATCATTTTTCAGCAGCAATGTATAGTTGACACCCAACGATTCAGTCGGATCCGGCTACAATCGAGCGAATGAAATAATATACGACCTAATCGAAAACTTATGCGGGAACGATCGTAATTGAACTGTCGGATAGCAGTGAAATGATCGAAATCACGCATCTACAGCACCGTCCATCAAACGATGTTGGATAGAGTCGCAAGTTGACCCGGTGAACAAATCTGAAGGAAAGATACCGCGGAAAGAGTGCCGATTCCGTAGTGGTAACGAGTCGAGATGGCCGAGAACATCGGCGGTGCCACTTCAAAGCGGGAATCCCGCGCAATCAGATTCTCTTGCCCTCCCTGCTCGCTTGAAAAACCGAGCGAGGGGCTACCACCTCTTCAGCCCTTCCTTCTCCTATCCTCTCTTTGGGCTGCCTGTTCGTGAGGATATCCGAAGGTAGCCACATCGGGTAACGATCATCTAGCAGCCGAGCAATCTCGATGTTCAGCGAACCTCCGTTAACGCTACCGTTCCCTTTGTTTTTTTTTGCCGTTTCTCCTCCTCATCAGGCACAATCGATAGTCAGTGTCAATGGTCGAGAAAAACCGATCCAATAAGTTGTCAACGCGTCGATTACGGTCCGATTTGACCATCGTTTAATTCAAGGAATTGACTTATTTGTTTTTTTATTTAATATAGAAAATTTTAGATTGTTTATTTTAGAATTCTACTACTATAATAACTCTTTTTAATTAACTCCTTAAATGGAAATGACGAGTCTTGTCAGCAAACATTTTCTACGCCGAACTCGATTTTCATGGGCAACGTTCGTCGCGTATTTGATTATTTAAAAATCACTCAAATCTTTTCTAACTATAAACAAAATTTATTATGATATTTCCCTATTCTCTTGCCTCTTCCTCTGTAATTGTCAGGTAACATAGAATAATTGTTGGGTGCGCCACTATCCATCTGATTAATCGCCATTGTATTTCGTGTTCGAACATCAATTAGCATAAGTCCTAACTGAAAATAACGTTATTAGGGATGATATAGTGATGCGTTATCCTTGATTTTTTTCCCGAGTACCTACTTCGGTTATACTCCTTGGAAAATAACCCCGAAGACAGTTACGAGTAATTATGATCGCATAAAATATTACACCCGTATTAATGCGGAATGTACTTCCATATAATTGAATGCATTTATGCGTTAACGTCGTAAATTCGACTTTTAACGTCCTCCGCTTCCTCACGGATCTAATTCGGTTTATTCTTGAACTTGGCTCGCGGTTATAAATTGTTCGCACGAGGAATTCGTCCCCATGAAAATTTGGCGTGACATCTATAAATAATTGGGCGACTTGTGAACTTTATTGTTCCGATCAATTTCTGATTAATTTGTTGGAGCATTTGGTTAGACGATTGAGATATATTTATCAGAATCTCTTTGATCTTTGAATAAACTTTGCTTTTTATATTTACTTTATATATGAATATTGCCACTTTTTTCTGTGCCGAACACAAATTGATATATACAGTACGCTTTGTAATATAATTTATTTTATTTGGAGGATAAGTGGGTGAACATGAAATTGTATACATACAAAATATTATTATTTCAGTGTAATTCAATAAATTGATCTATAGAAATTGGTAAAAATAAAAACAGGAAAAATACGTCTATAGTGCCATAAAGTTCGTTTCCATTGAATTTATATAAAAGATTTAAAACAAACTCTCCTAACAACCTAGTAAATATATATTCCACCTAATACAATAAATTAAGCATTAACATTACAATAAAACCAATAGATGCTCCTTGTACTCACAGACAATACGTCTTCCCTTCGTTAACGAATGAAATTATGAATGCACGAATTTCATCTAGGAGTTGCTCGTCGACCAATGACGGCAAACGACACGTACACGCAACAAGCATCGCCTTCATTATGAATGAACATGTGTGAAATAACTTGGTGAGTAGTCAGTCTCGTCTAGCGACTGTTCTGCCAAGTGTAGTGCCACAAAAGTTGGGGCTGAGCGTAAAGAAAAGTTAGCAGTAAATCTGTTACGGCTATAAACGGTGATGCGTGCTGCGATACACGCGTGAAACCCGCGCACCGTGAGTACGGTTATTATACGTATCTATAAATTCATTTTAAATACCAGGATTTAGACGCTTGAATACCTTTGCCGTAAGCTGCGCTCGAATTGCGAACGATTTTGACCGATCGTTTCGGTTGACAGCGCAAATTAATTGCACAATTAAACGGCATTAAGCGGTACTAGTTTTCAGGAACGGTCTTCTTTGCTCCGTTCTTTTCGTTGACCTATGAACACGATCACGATCTTTTCCCATCATTGCCAAAGCAACGCTTGAAATGCTTATTTCAATTATTTTGTACAGCTTAAAATAATTTAGCGGGGAATGTTAAAAAATATTCATAGAATTAATAAACATTAACAGATAGAATACAGGTACCTTTGAATTGGCCTGTTTAAATTAATTATACTTAGCAGCCTAATATATGCTATTAATATTTCCTTATCACTATAAGCGTACAATTCCATCCTTGATTAATCCTTGATCGATTCTTGATCAAGATGATTTTCATAGTCAATTGTAAGAAACAAAAGTTGAATGAAATTGCATCTCTTCTTCCATTAATTTGAATAGATTGAAAACAATTTATGTTTAGAATGCCTTTAGAATTTTCTACTTCGGTTATTCTTGTCGCAATTGCACGAAATCAACAGTCTACTAATGTGTCACGAATACTTGTAAATTTAATCATCCGCGAGCTCGATATCAATTTTTCGTTAGACGATCGTTTTATTTCGCATTGCTTTGTATTTAGATGCGACGTTACGCTTATCCGGGATACCGGTACCTAAACAGTCGAAGATACTATCTAATGGCACGTAGTGCACCGTCACGCGTGTATCCACACGTCACAGCCTGTACAGGATCGAAAGATATCCTTTCGTTATCTGACGCCGCGCACGGAACGAACACTATTCACGATGATATGATAGTTACTCGCCGTAATTGGTCGGGGGGGCCTTGTTTCTCCGCGTTTCTCACTGATCTCGCCTGGCGTTTCTCTGACGAGTTCTGCGACGGCAGATTGCATCGCTCATCCCCGACGATTTCACTTGGCCGCCGCCAGGGATAAAGTGCAACTTTGATAGAATCACATTAGTCCGCGGGGTATGCTCGCGCTCACCGCCGCCGCGGCGAGAGATGTTTCTCTCGTTGCAACGTTTTTCGTGTAACGGTTGTCTGTCTGTCGTCGAGGGCACAATTTTTCATTCGATAAAACCCGTTGGATCGGTGTCGCGGGCTTCGACTATGGACGCATGCGTTTGACGAACCCCTTTGACATTGACACGATCGTCGACTTCGGTCTCGTGTCGCTCGCAAGGTGAAGCACGTAACGGATTTCGCGTAAGGGAAGAATATTCTTGCAATAATCGCTTTTATATTATGCAGAATTTAGGAGAATTCTGACGATTTAGTTATCGAGTATAATATCTCTGGGAGGGATATTATACTATATAATAGATATAGGGATATTATACTATTATACTATATCTCTATAATAAACTGGTAGAATAATTATTATTGGACAGCAAATTATTGAAGTCGAACGCAAGTCGTTCTGCATAAGCCTTGGATTATTTTGAAATAATTTGTAATTATTTATTGCTAAACAATCGCTTATATTATAATTTTAAAACAATGAGTATTAAGTAACGGAAAGGTAATTTCTTCCTTATGCCAATGTATGTTTCGCATTATCGTAGATGTGATGGATGAGCGTGATCCAAATGTCATTTTACATTAATTTATGCAGATTGCGAACAACATGGTTGACGCCAATCTTTCCGGCGTTGAAGAGCGTGGCCAATTAATTTCGGCAAATTCGTGTCTGAATTTCGCGTGATCGACGAACACGACGTCGAATTCGATGTCCAGTCTGTCACAGCGGCAATCGCCGGATTGTTAATTATCTGTCAATGATTACGTGTCCCGCAATTTAGAAAACCATCCCGACGGAGTTAAGGTTTTCTGCGTAAAGCATAAATTATCGTCTACGCCGGCCGGGATCGACTGTGGTCGACCGGCGTGTACCTACTCGGTAGCTTATTTGGATATTTTAACGGTGCTTCTGTGCGCGGCTCGATGGCAGAAAAGCAGGAAGTTTCTGTCCATTTACCAATGAAAAATTGATAAATCCCTATAATATTCGCGGCACGGCTCGACGTAGCTTTGTAAACGTTTCAATAATTCATCATTTCCGAGACGAAAGTGTGAATGCTGGAATATGGTTGAGAAAAATCAAACAATGTCCATGTTTACGGCACGTACTGTGCGAATTTTTCCCAGCGACGTCCGCGTTTACGGTCCATGAAATGGTGGCTGAAAGCGTGTTCGTCTATGAAAGTTTCTTGAAACGATCTTTGTAGTACGTGTCCGTAATGCGGCTTCTGAAACTCTTGTTATCCACAAAACGTTCCTATCCACCGCAAGTTTCGAACGTTGTATTATTTATCAATACTCGCGACGAAGAGACACGAATGTTTAATTTTTTAAACAACTCCCCGTTAGATTTGCTTTATCCCGGAATCGTTTTCGTTGTACACGAGCGCCAAAAGGTATACTCGATTAGCGGATATAGCCCAATGGGTATTCTGTTACATTCGATCGATCATACCCTTGCTAGAGATAACGGTAAGAACTTGAACTTCTGCAACATTCTAATCATAGACGTCAACTCTTAACTATACGTAGAGACAGAGAAGAACGCGGAGTTGTTTGTTTAGATGGGTTAACGAATTAACTGTTTCGTATTTTACCGAGCTGTAATTTCGTCTAACCTTTAACGTGCGCATTTTCTCGTTCGATTCGTGGCATTTCTAATTTTCTATTATCGCGTTTGTACCGCTACACGGCCATGCGGATTCGAATTACCGCTCCGAGGATTTTCCATAAAATACCCATTAAGATACGTTTTAGTAGTATCGTTAAACAATTGTTTATATTCGTGCTTTATCGACGTCTTCGACGTGACGACGCTTAAAAGTTAAATGGCCTTTCCCACTTGATTAAAATTTTTCATTACCGTTTAAACAAGATATTCGCATTGCGAAATTTAAAATAATATCGAAAGCATTTGGAATATTATTAGCAAAATAATTTCATCCTTATAGTTTAAATTTACGTAAATAACAATGGCACTCGGAATTTTCGAAGTACTCTACAATTATTTAAAAAGCAATTATTATCCACAATTATTTAATAAGCAATGTAAATAATTACGTTCGATTATAATTATGAAATTGTCTTTTGTATTTCAATGAAAGCAAAGAAAAATTTCAGAAAATTAGATGCATCGAACACGACATTTTAACAATGTATTTTAAACAGTGTTTTCATGAAGAATGAAAAAAACAAATCGTGTTAAACGAAAGGAATCGTTTTAGCAGCGGTATATGAAAACTGTGTTCGAACAGCTAGCGTATTAGCAAAAACGGTCCGTTCCTTCTCTCGCGGTTTGTTTAGTTGCGATTGGTGGCCGTTAAAGGTCCGACAGTAGCGACGAAAACGGAAACCATGATTACCATCGACGACGGTGCGGACGAAGTTGACGACACCCTATGATGAAAGATATATGAACGGCGATGAATATTACCTCGCTCGCGTGTAAAACTTTTCCTCCCCGTATTATCCCCCTTTATCTTTTCGTCTTTTTACCTCGTTACGAGCAAATAAATCGACGAGGTCGACGCCGAGGTCGGGTTCTATGGTCGCCAATAGGAGGTCAGCCAACGCTGATTCACTATTACCAGGGATATGGACGTCGCTTCTGGGTGGTAATTAGCTCCAATCCCGGTAACGGCGTCGTATATCTCGCGGCAATTTTTACATGACTCGGCTCCGACGTGGCGGCCCCTCTGTGCATCATTTTTCTGCTATCGTTGGATCCCTTCTTTCGGTACCGGGGGGAGAGCCTTTAATATATGCTGCCATCTTCGCCGTGTCGATGACCACCGAGCGAAAATATATTTCAAACCATTTACGACACTGATACGCGGCCAGACAATAGTAAATAAATTACGCGCGAGACAAAAGCAAACTTTCAGGGCACAGTTTTAACACAAGGCGAAGTGATTGGTTTCCGATCTTTTCTTTTACAGTTGGTGAAATTATACTAATCTTTTTACGAGAATAAATTCAGTCATTCTTTAGGCTTTGGTAGCTTTGTTATCAACCCTTTGCAAGAGGTAATATTTAATTTTCATCAATTATTAAATTTTTTAATTATTCAATTATATTTAAGAAATTGTAAACTGTTTTATTGTTATATTTTAACCACTATAATTATCGCATAATATAAATTAATCTCAGAATAGTATTAATATTATTATTACTATACAAATATTATTATACAAGTACGCTATACTATACTAATATTACTTTCAAATTTCTTTACCACAAATGGTCTACATAGTTTCATAAAAAGACGTAGTATAACGTAACATATGACTCTCTTCCTATTCAAACCCCCTCCAAAATCATTTCACCCGAAAGCATCCCTGACCTATGAGCTCGACGCCCGTGGATCCTAATCCAGCACCGTGTGAAGTATCGAGCGCGTTTCCCTTTCTTTTATGAACCGCGGAAACTGTTCGATGACTCTATCGATACGGTTATTGGTTAAAAAAAGGTGCTCGAGAGGGAAGGCGATGTGGGAACAAGAGCGGTGACTCTCCTGTAAGGAAAGTGCGAGGTGAGAGAAGGAAGAAGGAGGAAGCGTGGGAGGAGCTTGCTGGAACGATGAAAGGGGACTTCATTGAGAATCTCTCTATCGAGAGAACGGTGGCAAAAAAAGATGAAGGGTGATCCACGGTAACAGGTGCCTCAATTGTTATTTGTCAATCTTTAAACATTAGGCCTTTATCGAGGCGTTTTCAGTTAATCGCGGCGTTGATCGTCCCAGGAAACGATCGGCTCGTAATTAAATCGCTCGGAACAGAGGAAGCACACATTATCATCTGGCTTCGGCTCCACCCATTTCTAGCCCCTCGTATTTTTTCAAGGTTTTTTTTTCCGCATGGATCTACCAAAAATATAGTCTCGACGATATTAAAATTGATCGTGAATAAGCGGAAGAATAATTACGCTATTTTCAATTTATTTGACATATTGAATAGCAAAGTTTCCGGTATTCGAATGATAGTTATTTAAACAGGGATCGCGGAGACAGTTTTTTTTACTGCAAATGACATAAGCCTTTTAACATAAACGTGGTATATATTAAATACAAAATCCATAGGAGCTGATATTTCTGAGTTTTTAATAAAATTACCTAACATGTAATCATTACAAAAATAATTTACATACATGCATTATGTATTTTTCGAGCCTATATTTTCATCAAGTAAACAGGAATAATATACTCTTTAAATAATTATACAAATTCTAACAACGATGTATTTCTACATGAAAGTATTCGGATATTTTTGGTTACGAGAGACTTTACCGTACCATAGGACGCAGAGAGACTTGCAAATGCGAGGAAATACATTCGATCTCTTCGCTTTATGTCCTCTGCGTTAGAAGCTGGCTACACATTGTCGCGACAAGCACCGTAACGCCATCCTAGCGATCACCGAGTGCGCATTGATTACCGGCCATAAGAAACGACAGTTAAGAGAACTTTTAATTTACAACTTATTAAATTCTCCCTCCTTGTTTCCCATACTTCCGTAACCGAGTCGCTAACTATCCGATCGTTCGTTTCCGAGCGCGTCTCCACTGTCCTTGATCTTCGTCAAATGATTTATGAAGACGCATTTACAGCGACACGACGTGCGCGTAGCCAATGGAAGATCTGTCAATAAACTTGGCGAACGGTATTCTACGCTCGGACACATGGTGATTACCAAAGTATCGTTGGCCAACGTGTCGGCGAAATCAGGAAATGTCCTTAGGTAAATTTAGCAGTAGAACCACCGGCTAGGGTTACCTGAAACAAATGAAGACTTCAATAGACCCGCGTGTGCTCGGCGACGGTCTTACTGAAATTGAGTTCCATGCGAACCGATGTCGGATCGATTCTGATAAATGACGGAACGTTCGATGAACGATTACGTTCCATTATTTTGAATTCCGAGAAATTGCGAAGACGTCGCGTCTGGGAAATGGTTAAATAGAATTTGCGAGTAATTAGATTTCTTTTTAGAATCCTGCGCCAATTTCTGCGGATACTTTCTAATTTATCTCGTAAAGAATATAATAATATATCTTCAGCAAACTTCTGGCGAAACTGCATCTTCGTTTACGCTTTCTTCTGTTCTTCGTTCGAGGATGATTCTCCCATTCGATCTCGCTCTCCGCAGTAGTCGAAACTAGGTGGTCCGGCAAACACCGATTTCAGAAAAGACACAATACACGGTAGCGGACTGGTATAGAAACGACGGGCCGCGGTAACATTAATATCAACCTGGGAGGCATCTCATTCACCCGACAGAAGGAATAGGATGTTGCTCGTGTCGAATCGGACTACAATCGCGTCGATATAGTTGACGTCGGCGTTCCTTGTGCATTAACTGATGAACTGTGCTACCGAATGACACCGGCGGGCTCCCATTTTTTCCAGGGAAGAAACGCGAAAAGAACCGTGGGCCAGAGGAGGATGTGCAAACGAGGCGCTGAAATACTTTCCACAGAGTCATCTCCAATCACGATCATGTGAACCATCGAGTTAATCCGACTTCGTGACTATGCGTGAATCGAAAACGAAACGACATCAGAAGGGAATCGTTTCTGTGTCGGTGAATTGAAACGGAAGTTCGTTACCGCCGATTATTTGTCCGCTTCGTAGTAGAAGAAGGCTATCGACGTTCGGGAGGCCAGGCGTACCTTGTTTGGTCTGCGAGTTATACTAGAATTCAAATTGATGATTTTTGAACTTCTTTTAAGTTTCGAGAAATTAATTACTAATAAAATAATTTTTACTATTTTGAAATGCAATCGTAACGTTCTGAGAAAAAGATAGCAATGTTACAGTTAATTCAACTATGCACCATGCAAAATGATGGGTCTATTGAAACACTGTTCAAAATAAAAGAAACAATGACACATGGCTTTGCGACGAAATAAAATCGAAATACCTAATTTCAATTGCATTTCCAAGAAAATTATTATGAATGTAATCGTTGTGCCTTTTTTTATTTCATACATAAGATATATTACTTTTAATATTCAATAAAAAAAATTTAATATGTCTCACTCGATAAATACAAAGTTAATTATACTCCATAGAAATCTAACAATTCGTCGTAAGTAAGGTGTCGTTTTTATTTCAACTACGAATTAACTATAATTCGTACGATTCCACGTATCTTCTCGTTTCGATTTTAGTAATAATCCATTGCATTTAAACGAACGATCGACCCGACTAGGAATACGCTTCTTTGTGACTCGCATCTGCTCAACGGGGTGCGCGCTCTTACGGGAAACGCCGAGGGAATCTGTACCGACCACCCATCGTGGCCGTAGCGAGTGGGCGAATTAAGTCACAATGCGTCTATGAGATTTGGAAATTTTGAAATAATAGTTGCCCCGGAACATTGGTCCCGTTCTTTAGACGCGGCAGGTACCGACTCCGGTCCATAAAGAAGCTCCAACCATTAAAGAAATTCTTCTCGGCGACCCGTGCTACGCTTACAAAGATATCGCGCCGCACGTGCACGACATCTTTATATCTATACCTAACTCGTGTCTCCCCCAATGAAAGTTAATTTTTCCTTGGACGTAATATCACCATCTGGAGAAGATTGCTCCTTCTATACCCATTTGATTATTTTAATGTCGGTATCATTTACTCGAACGACTGTTTATGAAAATTACACTTTTAGTCTGTTCTGTTGCTTCAGTTAATAATTTGGGATACATTTGACAAGTAGATTACTCTTATTATTAATTTTGTTTTTTCCCCCTTGTTTTGTTTTACATATAACTATTTTTAAAAGTAATTAAACGAGACTGTAATCTTACATTTATTATCTTCCATCAAGATTGCAATCTTATATTTCGATTTAGCATAATTAACTTATAAGTTAGCCTCATTATTGTTGAATCTTTTAATCGATTCAGCTCTAAAGAAACTATTTCTAACAAGACAAAATAAAAGGTAGAAAGATAAAATAACTAACTAGAGATTCACCTAAATATTTCTCTCAATAATGATGTTACAAGTAAAAAGCAGTCTGTATATTTTATAAAAACGTCGCACCTGAACAAACTCCGAAGAAAATCAAATGGATACAATACAATCACAGTAACTCGTACAGTTTTCAATGGGATCGCAATACCGGTCAACAATACGTGCAGTTACTTAAATCGTCTCGACCAGCGCAGCTTGATTTTCGTTAACACATAAAACGATCACGGAGCGTTGCACGGCAGTGTGTCGACGGACTCGCAGCACGAGTTCTTTCGTATTTCCACGTTCCGTGAGAACGTCATGACACGGAAGATCGAAAGGGGAAAAGATCCTTTGGCGGTCGAAGAAAGTAACGTCGTAGATCCATTATACGAAAGCCAATGGAGGGCGGAATCGCGTGAAAACGTGGGACGTTTTCTCTCACCCTGGATTGCGGTTTTATTGGGTCGCACAGGACGGATCCCCGGTTTCCACGTGGGTGGTTTCACCAGGGCCTCCCCCATTACACGGGCTTTTAAGGCCGTTTAGGCACAGCCCACCGCGGCACTCTTCTAGACAATGCTAAATCTTCCGCTACGGGGAAACTATCCTTTTGATGTTGCGATCGCTGACCACGGATCCCGGGGGCAAGCAACGCGATACACAGCGCCCGATCGGCGCTGTCTCATAGTTTCAACCGGGCAGACGTCTCCATCTAAGTCGATTTTCTCCCCTTTCCTTTCGGCTCCTTCCACCGCCACGGTGTCGTCATTTATTTTTTCTTCTTTTTATTGTACGCCACGCGATGACTCGTATATTGCACAGGATGTGGTATGCCAGATGCGTCGGATCAACTTCTGGATCGCGTATACCGGAACAGGGCACAACATCGCGTCGGAAGAACGCCTTATTGTGCCCGAGAACTTCTATTACGACTTCCTCTACCCAGGTGGAAGTTAAAACTTCGGCGCGGCCGGATCGGCTCTCTCGGTTACTCTTTCCCGCCGCGCGGGGAAGGAGATCGAGTGAAAGGACCATGACACACTAACGTCGCGAATCATTACAATTTAACACATTTCTGTGACAGTTGAAATTTCTTTCTTCCGCTCCGGTACGTGGCAAAAGGTTCGCGTCGCAAGCTGAACTTCCAGCGTTGGCGTAGATAACGTTTTATAAACTATAAAATAGTATTTAATTTAAATAGTATTTAATTATTTTGCAATTGAACTAATTCGTGTTATACGTAATTCATAGCCTACAGAATTTTTAGAAATGTACGTTTCTGTCTAATAACTTATCTGTGCTTTTATAATAAAAATGAACCGTTTCTCCGTCCGTTTAAATTCCGTGGAGCGAAATTCCGAGTGGACAACTCCAGGACAATCAAAGAGAACAACGTGCACGACAATTATTATTTTCGAGCGATCTCGACGGAATATTTTGGTTTCCTTTCGTGTTCGAAGCGACATGCCAAAGAATGCCCGGGGGTTCTCTAATCGGCCAACAATGTTTCAACGTCACCGAAAACTGCCAGCATTCATTCTCCGGGGCAAATTGAATATCGTGTTCCACTCGATGCTTCCGGTCTCCAGCAGATTCCCCGGCCTCTAAATAACTCCAGACGAGAAGCTTCGGGCAGTGTGCGATCGGCGAATCCCGTTCACAGGGGTCCAGCACGTAATCACTCTCAATTCTTTTCGGCGCTACTGTACACACGGTACCCTATAGTTTGAGTACGCGGCGCAACAGGCGCCGTATCGCTGCACATATATATATGTACGTATATATAAAAATTGTTGTACACATCCGAGGAACCGAAGAGAAGACGCGGCCGATGTTTATGCGATTCTTGCGGAAGCGTTCGTACATCGATGCGTTTGCTCGCATCCTTTATTCGACCGGGTTTTTCACTGTTCCTGTTCCCGGCAGCCGGTGGATGGCATTTTGCGCGCGGTACCGGGGGTCCGGTATAATTCGTCCGCGATCATAACGCGGCCCCTCCGATTGCGTGTCACGGAACGTTCATGCCTGGTATCGCGGACGCTCTTATTGTTAAGAGAAGGACCTCGGATGGTGATCCCTTTAATTCGTTATTAGCCGAAACGACTTCCGACTTTGTGATAACAATCATCAGCCACCAGAGACGCCGCGGAGTTTCCACCGTTCTCGTTGCTTTTTCTTGCCTCCGGGTCAGAACAATCACGCCTGTTACGCTGATTTTGTGACAGTAATTGCCGGCACTGTTTGCGAACTCAATGCGGGATCTGTGCCCGCCAAGTGGTATTGAGTTTACAAAAATATGTCAGAGATTTTCGTCGTGACTCTCTTATGTTTCATGAAAAGGGGGTGTTTGTCATTAAAATGATGGCAATTTATTTGTAATAGGTCTTTTGGTTAAATAATAATATACAGTAGGAACTTGATTAACTAGCATAAACGGGAGACGAACAGGCCGGTTGAATCTAAGTCGACCGAATAATCGAAGGGCGAAATTACTTGGAATATATTTGTATACCTTTCTTATGCAAAGCATTCCCTTTAACATTGTAAGATACATTTCTCCAAACCAAATGTCTTTTGTTTTTATAGTTATATTTTTATAAGTACTTTATCGTAGTAACTTTGATATTTTTTACTGTAAATATTGAAGGGCACGGTTCAACGTTGAAGATTAAAATGGCATTAGAAAGAGATCGAATCGGAAATCGGGAATTGAGAGTCGAGATAGAGGATTCCACTGTAGAAAAATGTATGAATTGCCACTGAAAAACACAATTTCGTAATCCGAATGGGAAGTTACGTAAAACGTCTTAAGCGGAAGTTCATTGGTATCGAGCGTGGTACTTATTGGCTCAAGTAGGAACCATTCGATAGCGTCCGCTTTCATAAAGAACCCAACCGCATTGTATTCTTTAAATACAGCCACGTTGTAATCATAAAATTAACGGACGAAATCAGCATGGGAAACGCTAAACTGAACAAACTGACACGTACAGTGAAAACTATAAGTATGAAAAATTGTAACTGATGCTGATAATAAAATTTACTTGCAAGACTATAAATAAAATGTTACTGCGGAGCTATAACACTAAATCTAATGGCGGTGAAAATTATTTTAAAAATGTTGAAATCATGAAGATAATTTCTTAAAAAACGACTGAATAAATTCTCCTATTCGACTATTTATTAAAATTGAAAATTGTGAAAGGCATAGATAAATTCTTACAAAGCGACAGAGCCCGGTTGGTTTAACGTTAATAAAACCTTGACACTATTATTTTTAATCCTTCGGTTTCTTATGTTTCAATCCTTCAGTTTCTCAAAGTTTTCGATAAAAGACAGAAGCTTTTCGACAATCCTTGGCGCGCAACGTTCGCGTGGATCTCTACGGTATACTTACGTACCTGGCAATTTCAGTACGGGTGTAATTGTTCCATTAACAAACGGTCCCCGTGCGCTTTTGTTTTCTCTCCACTGTTTCCGATAAGCCGCCGTTGTTCTCGCGTTGCTGATCCGCGGTCACTACGTGGCATACTTACAATGATACAAATTCGGACTTCCGAGAAACTTGTAATTTCTTGTATCCTTTTATCCATTCACTCTACTTCGAATGGTACCACCGGTCGTTGTCAGGTGTATCTTACAATGGCGATCGCCTGGACAAAACGCTGCACATGCATTTCCTTTTACGTAACATCCTTCCGGTACCTTCTTACCCTATTCGCCGTCAATGTGTACAGTGGCTTATCCACATTGAAATATACCGGCACGGAATCGTTTTTTTCTCTTCAACGGTTTGGTAAGATCGGGAACAATAATCTTCGTATCCGAATTTTTCGCTAGATTTACGTAACCGCGTTGCCAACGCCGACTGAATACATCAAACGAATACAAAAGACGCTTGCGTACACCTAGCATACTATCACGAGGAATATGGAAAATGTAAAAAACTGTGCTTGAACATTCTCTTACTATAATATAAAAACTATATTTTTTTCACTGTTATATCATACTTGGGAGTTGAGTGAGAAGAGAAAGTCTTATAAATGTAAGTTAGTGTATGTTTTATAAGGAGACCGTAAAGAAAATTATTATTTAAGTTTAGCGCGAGGAATTCTCAGCGTCGATTTCAATTGTTTGGCGCTCGGTAGACGTGCCGTGGTGAGATCGCAAGATGAGCCCCGAGACGGCAAGCGAGGCTCATCATTAGGCCCGCCTGTCCCTACTCTCTGACGCTTCCATAGATACTATGTTGTTTCATCACATCGACTACCACTACTGCCTGTCGATTCTCATTATCTCACTTGTTCTTCGTATATGCTTAAAGTTACTACACATTTCTTTAACCCCTTGCACTATGACTCCTTTCGCGCTGTGTTAATTAGCATTTATTCGTGCTTAATACTTTCTTTAATAGTACTAAACAATTCCTATTTTTTATATTGTCTTCATTTATCTTCGTCCCTGTACTTCAATAACAGAATAATTGATTTCGATTCGAAATAAATTCATAATATTCATATTTAGTGACTCTATGCTATTACTATTTAGACTCGTTATTATAGCGCAAGGGGTTAATAAGACTTGGTCTAGACTAAGACTAAGATCGGTTAGCTGTTAATTTAAATTACGTATTTCATAAAAGTGCTATATTCGAATATGAAGAAAATCGAACATGTACAATATAATTACAGTAACTTGCGTATTTCTCAGAGAAATTAAAATAGCAAACTGCTTAAAAAATACTTCAAAATATATAACATCGTAAAAGACTGAATTCTTACCGTCAAGTGTATTAAGTACTTTATCCATTAATTGAACAAGCAAATGCGCGTCAAATAATACGAAAACGTGCATTAAGCTCACAACAAAGGATAAATCCACCATGAAGAGCTAGAGACTGGCAAGGGAAGAAAATTACCAGACATTACAACCACAATGTTAAAAGGAATGGGAATATTTCGGGACGCCGAAGTTTTTGTTTGTCCCGTGAATAAATTCCGCTAGGCCTGCGCACGTTTCGCCCCTACACTTCGCGTAGATCCTGCAGTCGAACGCGACGCCGTGCATGCATATACACGTCAAGATCTATGTGGAGATGCTTAACTTATGAACTCGTCCCGCGGATTGCCGCGGCAATATTCCATGGGACCACGTGCGGCACCCTGAATAGAATCGTCTTTGGACCGAGAGAGCCGTGCGGATTCCCGGCGCCGGATCCGTTCGTTTCCTGGATCATTGCCAAGGTGAAAACATCGGTACGTCACACAGTTCGCTGCGAGGCCGGATGATTAATGGATCGGTTCGACAGCGCGAGGATCGATCCGCGGCGAGTCGCGCGATTAAACGAATCCACCACTCTGAAAGTAATAAGGCGCGCTGCTACCGATTGGTGCCGCAGATGAAAACTGTACTGGGAATTATAGTTCGGCGACCCGTCCACCATTCCGCTTCATTTGTAGACTTTTCGAGCATGATATACCTGCGTGATTACGCAAATGAGACTACGCGAACCTGGGACTAGATTTGTAATATTTTTAGATTTATAATATTTTTTAGATTTATAATATTTTTTAGACTTATAATATGTTTTAGACTTATAATATTCTGCTGGCTGATTTTTATATGATTGAGTTAGACAGTCAAGAAATTTTATCTTCTGCGATATTATAACATTGCATTTCGGATTTTTAATATCATAATGTGTAGTATCATTAGTTATTTAGCGAGGAAATATCGTAATTAATGGAACCGTATTTTTAGAAAGCTTCAAACGTCGATGTTTATGGACCAACTCATAGACTCGAAGGCAAGAAATTGTCTACTTTCTCGGAGATTTATTGCGCTTCGAAATAAATCGGTGAATTCATTACAGTTTATTGAACTCCATGGCACACTGATTTTCAGTTTTGGATCAGGAGAGCGACGAAATTTTTTCCCTCAATTTCTGCGAAACAGGTTTCACCGCGAATTAGCATAGCTATCTTTTATATTTGTTTTCTGCTTGATAAAAAAAAATACATATACATAATATCTCTATATCTTAGGTAGATGCTTTCCGCGATAGATGTCTTATTTCAGTATTTCTCCGCGGTTACATTTTTCAACGTTGAAACGCGCAAAAGTTGAAATTATAAAAACGTTGTTATAGAGACACGTTACATTGTTAAGAGGTAGTCGAAACGTTTTCGACGGGTGTAGTCGCGAAACCAGGAAGGAGTTAGCTCACGCTTTGGTATCATTTTAATCGCGGCCGGTTCCCGATTCACAGAGACACCGTTATAATTCGGCAGAAATAACCTGTGTAGAAATCAGTTTCTTTTTTTTCACCCGCGATCGCTGAATCGAGGGTGCTAAATTCGCTCGATTAATTATAATGATACACGGAACGCCGACGGTAATACGCGTTCGCCGGTGAAACGAGGATTACTTTTATAACACCGATAACGACACTAATCGTCGGAGTTTCGGATCGGTCGGCCTGTACTCGGTACTCACCGCCGTATAAGCTCCCAAGGAAACAAGAATAAAGGATTCCTCTGTATGGATTCGAGTAATTACAGTGGCGAGCTGTCATTCAATTCGCGCCTGATTGACCGTTGTAAATAATTGACGATACTGTTACGTTTCAAACAACATAGTTTTCTATGCTCGGCACACAGTTCGCTCAAACGTGTAAAATATTTCACCTGTTCCAACATTTCTCACCGTTAAAACGTTTCTACGTGGAACAGAATATTCTTCGATTTTTCATACCAGTTTATGCAGAGTTCATTTTTAGATAAATGACTTTATCCGTTTTTTGTTCGAATACTACGAAACACCGATATCCGTTTTTGCGTTATTAACGATTATTTATCTTGAGTAACGAATGCAAAGCTGGAGGAACAGGAGTTGATAAATAAATGGTTATTACCTAATAACATGCCAGCCAAGGCCAGTAAATTATGATCAATAGAAAACGAAGTACTCATTGATAAAGTAACCGGCTGACGACGAGGTTAGCCGTAAATAGCTTGTTAGCACGGATTAGAGATCCTAATCCTAACACGGTCAACAAAGAAGCACGACGCCAATTAGTAATTTTTAGCTGGACCACAGCTTCAAGGTAGTAATAGACGAATTACAAGTACACCTTGTCGTTTTGGCCGCTAATGAGAAATCATTTTTTGAATAGAAGTAAGAATAAGGCTCTTCGAAAGGGTGACCATTGACTTTTGCTCTCTCGATTATTTCGTCAGAATTAAGAAATTATATAGTATAGAAATACATGAAATATACGAAACTATATAGTATTATAGAATACTAATAGTACAATAGTAGAGGATAATAATATAATAATAATAATATACGATGACAATTTTCAGCCAGAACAAAAAATGCACCGTTCATTCCTTGCAACCATAGATGCTGTACATTTTGCATAAATCTACCCTTAAATCTCAAGAAATTTGGAGAAAAGGGCGAAGGGTTAAATTAACAAAAAAATCCGTTCACTTTTGGCTGTTCGCGGTTGTCTCGGTCTCGGATTGGTAGATCGGGCGGGATGTAATTGCAGAGCGTAAAAGCGTGTAAAGGTGGTGGATCTGGATTGCAAGTTGGTGACGCAAGTATGTACCTTTAGGAGCCGTCCTTGGCGGCAGAGGTCAGTCGTTAACACGTCACGAAAAGATGGACGAGCCACTGGCTGTGTCCGCGGGCGCACAATGCCATATTAATGGCTGTCGGTAGCGGTGATAAATTCCTAGGTTGAACCCGCTCTCCCGCAAAAGCGTTCTTCTTCAGCTATGCTCGTTGTTCGTCGCATTCTCGTTGTCTCTTTCCCTCGGGATTGGCCGGGGCTTGGAATGGCGACAATGAGCGGGAATAAGTCAACTAGAGGATCGGTGAAGGGGTTCAGATAAAGGAGAGGAGACGGCCGGAAGACGGAGAACGTTCATTATACGGGGGATAGTGCCTTGTTCCACGTTGCCGGCTAGTTATCCCCGTCGAACTGATTGTTTAACCTATTCGCCGATTTCACCTGATCACGGCGCTTGTCAAAACTTGTTAATTTACGGCGGGGTCGCCGCTGGAACGTTCGTTCATTTATTATTTATTCACAGTTAAATGGTTTCGATGGCTATGCTCGTCGCAACACATCATTTTGCCACCTGAAAATATTTTTTGTTAAATTATATTTTATAAAAGTATTGCAATTATGTCAGTTCGTATTCCTGAATTTTAATAGCAGAAGAATGAAATTTTTTTTCAATTTAGAAGAAATGAACAGCGTTAATATTTAGTCGATTAGGTATAAATTAATATTTAAAAAAAAGAAGTTCTTCGATTATGATACTATCTCTGTAAACGAGTTTCATCGCTGCACCTGCCTTTGTGGAAAATAAAAATTGTCGAGGTAAGAACCGTAATAAAAGATCTTTCCTGCTTCGATAATTGCAATGCGTTGGAAATACTGCAACAAATAAATTACAATAAATACCGAATCCCTCGTAAACGATTACAAAATATCCACCGTGTAAATTACGAGGCGAGCAGTTAACAATTTATACACCTCCGGAATTTACATGACGACGCCGATTACATAAGTTCGTAGAGTAATCGTGACTCGCGGATCAACTCGTCCGCGGCAGGGCTAAAAAAGGCGAAAGCTCGCCGCGGTACAATGTGCTCGCGGTTTACCGTTGAAAGAAAAGAGATAGATAATGGAACTAGAGTTAATTGCTGCCTCTAGTTCCCCATCGGGAGATCGATGCTAGTTAACCCCCTACTACCGGGGGACTTGGTTTCCCTCGTTTTATCGCGGTGAACGTTTCTCTCTCTCTCTCTCTCTCTCTCTCTCTCTCGCTTCCAAGACGGAGAAGATCCCGCTTAAGCATTCACACGACCTTCATCGTGCGTACTCGCGCGTATCTCGTGTGTGCAGGATCGCGACAGATCTGCCGTGCGATCGTGGGGAAGGTCAGTGGCCGATTCAGAGATTTTAGCCTGGACCTTGTTCGCCGGGACGCGTACCTTGCCCGGCAATTAACTTCGTACTTGCCTCGTTTCGCGCAGCCTCCTCGAGCCCATCTGCCGGTCCGCTTCGTCCACTAGACACGCGGCGCGATGCGAAAAGATATACAGCCGAAATTTGCCTAATACGAGATTTATTTCTTTCAACAAGGACGTCTCTATACTTTAACGCGAATTTTAAAATTTTTTAAAATTCTTTGAACGTATTTGACGATATTTTTACTTGAAATTAAAGTAGAGAAGACTTATTTTAATAAGCTAATTAATAATAATCAGATTGATTAATTTTAACTACTTATTCTTCACGAGACCGCATCGCGCTTTTATTATTACTTTTATTGAAGAATCGAGTGGGAAGCGCGGTAAAACCGTGACTTGTGTAACGAGAACTTTTAATTGGTCGATCAGATCATACAGAACGATAAAAGTCGGATACATTGTGCGGAGATAGAAGAATCGTTGCGCAATAAAGAACAGATTACAAGAATCGCGTTTAGATTTACAAGCAGCAAATTGCGTTTACGTGCCCATAAATTTCACGGCAAATTACTTCAGAAGCTGACACGCCGATGAAAGACAATAAATACACATCGCGCGGTGTTTGTACGCGAGGGCTAAATAATTAAAGTTCTTCCACATCGGGTTATGAGGTAATTGATCGTTTTCGCGATACGACCGGCCGCGCGGTGTCAGAGGATAAACGAACGAACTTTGGTTTGCCACGGGCGAGCTAACCGCGTCTTTGAGTCTAGCGATGGAACCAAGTATCTGCATGCGATTGTTCGGTCGCAGATCATTATACTCGCATCGAAGCAATTGTACCCCCATTAATTGTTTCGTATTCTTCTTTAGGTCGTATAATATCTGCATTATTCGTGTAGTTCTTCTTCTTGATTATGCACTTTTGATCTCCTGTTGCATGAAATGAATTTTTGTGCTAAACACAACAAAGTATAAGTTATGGAAAAATTTCTATAATTTCTACGGTGTTTCAAGTGTTATAAAATTGTTCAGGATGATTTTTTGTTTGTTGAGGTTTCTAATGTTTTACCTAACGAACGTAGATTAGTTTTAATTTATTTGCGAATATTTTTTAAGATTTCATAATTAGTGATAAAAAACGAAAATATATTTTGAGAGCGTATTATCTATAAGATGATACTCACACGCAAACGAATATGAACAAATGATTGATTATAAGAAATTGAGAATATCGAAATGAAAGTATGAGGTCCGAACAAACGCGAGAATATTGTTCTATAGATGCACGATTAACGATTTGAAAGTACGCTATCGGATTTCGATTCCGCCTTACTCGATGCTCGGGACCATCGCTATCCAAGACGCAACCAGACAAGTTACACAACTTTTGCGCGTCCCGTAGACACCTAAGATTGGTCAATTGATTAGACGCGACTAATTTTAATTTCGAAAGCCTTGTAAACGCAATCTATCACTTCGCACAAGAATAGAAAGTGCAAATAAATTATGCGCCCGGTGCGATATCGTTGAACGGGGGAACGGAACGGTGGCCGCCATGCTCCGTGACGGCGGACGCGCATATAACGCGAATTAACGTACTTCCTACAGTGGCGGCGCGAGATTACGATTCATCGTCACGCAATAAATGTAGCAGCAATATTACGTCGTTCTCGTCTCCTCTAGGGAAGGAACGAATCGCATTATTCTATATAGCTGGAACGGTCCGGCGGCCGCGTATTATTCCGCGATTCAATGCGCTTTTTGTCAATCGACGGGGAATCACCGCGCCGCGTGTACACCGGCCACTTTAATACTTTGATTGCCGTGTTACCAACGCGTCGGCGACACGTCCGATCCGCGGCGAGAAATTAACGCTTTTTGAGGGAGGATAAATAAAGGATTTTTTTACATTCGAAGAATGCAAAAAGAGTCGACAGACTCCTGGACGGACTACTAGATAGTTACCAGAGTTTTGTGACGAGATTTTAGAAATGGAGGATCTTACAGTTAACTGTTTGTATGTTTAGGATCGTTCATGATTTTATTTATAAGTTTTTTATTTATATATAATTTTTAACTTATTTTTTTTTAAGTACTTCTGATAGACACGTTGGTCTTTTTATATTCGTATCTTTATGAAGCATGTGCAAGTTTGAACGAATTGTCAGAAATTAAATGGAACGAAAAGTTATAAATGGCACTATGTGTCTGTAATGTTAACTAGCGTATGGAAGAATATCGAAACAATTCGTTTCGTAGATGTACAAAAAGTCGGACGGTGAAAGAAGACCGTACTCAAAACCTTTACGTTGAAAAAGTCTCCAATTAGCTGCAAATATGTTCGAGTTTCCCCTTGAGCATATCCTGCGAGGCATCTCGGATACCGTCTAGACACGAGTGACCGTTCAACCCTAAGGGTCGAAGTACCGAAGCGGCGCATAGCTTAGAAAATACCTTAACAACAACACCGAAATTAATTCTTCGGTTTCCTTTGCTTCGGCAAATAAAGGGGTTAGGATTAAAGGCGATTCGCGGACACGCTTCCCGTGAGGGTCGGCTGCAGGGCAGCTTTCTCTCTCTCTCTCTCTCTCTCTCTCGCGGGTGGGAGTAGCCCCCCCATTAAGTTGTTACGCTAGTTTATTCTCCGTTGGCCGCGCCACCACCGTCAATTAAATCGCTGTCTCGGCACGGTGCAACGACATCTCGCGATCTCGCCATTGGGGCTCTCCGTTCCAGAGAGAGAAAGAGAGAGAGAGAGAGAGAGAGAGAGGAAAAAAAGAAGAAGGGGTGGGCAAAAGATTACCGATATTTCTCGTCTCTTTTCGTTCGGTCGGTCGCGAAACGAAATGCCCCCGGAGCGGGGCAGACGAGCCGGAGAAGCGCCAGGCGACGGTCCTCGCCCGCGGACCCCTTTCGGGACCATTTTCGTGATGGCTCACGGCCGTTTATTAAGGAAGATTTACCTCGCCCGGGCGAAACTTCCTCCCCCCGGGCGTCACCTGAAACAGTTTCGTGGCCCCTACGGATCTCTTCTGGTTGTTTGACCTCTCTAGGAATTTGCCTGGACACGGATAAACGTTCGTTTGATGGTCCACCGCGGCCGATTAACACGACTCCGGGCGCAGAAGAATTCTCTGCCCGTCCCGTGAAAGGGTTCTCCACCACCACCTTGTGGCGCTTCTTTTTTCCCTGGAAGTATTTCGGACTTGTCAAAACGGCGCTTTGAAGTCGCCCCTGGTGGCGATGAATTATCGCTGGCCCTTCTCTCTCTCTCTCTCTCCTGTCCGTCGATTTCTATTAATTAGAGAATATTGACAGCGATTACGCCGTAGTTTCGGTAACAAGATTAAATTGTTGGCCGTGAGCCTGTTTAGCTTATGTCCTGGATACCTTATGCTAATACCGTAATGGTGGCCGCAATTATCTGTCACTGTTTGCTTGTGTTCGGTAATAAATTCGATGATCGTTATATCGAGACTTCGGTCCATTTCGACAGCTAAGGAGCTGGCAGCGATGCTAAATATTTCAGAAAATTCCGTCTGCCATTTTTATTATAGTTACGATTAGAAATTTTTTAACTGTAATAATTAGTTTGCGAAATGGAAGTAATCAAAGGAGTCGCTATTAATATCATCAAATGTTTTCAAAATCATTTTACTGTTTAACATTACAAATATTCATTTTTGTTACAAACGCATAGATCTGTAGTCAAAGAAAATTGTCATCGGAGGTAAAAATTTTGCTAATTACAAAGTAAACGATACTAAACATGAACCGGTATACAAGTTAAAAATACACATTTTACAACTTCTGTACTATAATAATACTTTAATAATTTTTTTACTTCATTGCAGGTATCAAAACTAGGGATATTAAATGAGCTATTAAAGCTAGCAATTTCTTATGCAATGTAAGATTTAAAAAATATTTGCGTTGAAATTCGAACGAATCAACATCCACCCTATAATGCTCGGTTCGGTCACCAAAAGCAGCTAGACCCGAACAAAGCCGCAGAGCCGTGGCTTTTTCGAGAGACATCCGGCGGTCCCTTCTTTTTTTTCTACGAATCGTTTGGTCCGATCCAAAAGACTCTATGGCCGTTCTCGTGGCTTTCTTATTTCTGCTTGGCTCTGTGCAAATTGCCCAAGGATTAGAATCGCGAGCATGGGCTCTGCGTGCCGTGGCCCCCGAAGCGATGAATTATTATTGTCTCGTGCCTCACGCAGCCACGCTTCTTCGCGTTATGCAGCCCGTACGGACCACGGGCCCATCCTCGTAACGGCCGGACAGCGAAAAATAATATCGCTAGCTGCCGGCCAACAAAATAACTGGATCCTCCTCCGACGTAGCAATGCCGGGCCCAGCCCCGGATGATTATTGTGTTAGTACTGGCGTCAAAGGTTTCTCCTATTATCTTATTGAGCCTAGTCTTCGAGCGTTATTCGGTGAAGCGCCCACCTTTTTTTCCGCTCTCGTCTCTGTGGCACGAAATAACAGGGTGCCCGATGTGCTTAAACATTTTGGCCAGTGAACTAATCCCTCCGACGCCCCGAAACGATTTAAATCGCTCGGCTCAATTATAATATTGAAATTACCAAAGTTTACAATGACGTTACATCGCCGAAATGAATAAAATATACGCGCGATAACTGAGAGTGAAATTTGAAAATTAAATTGTTGCGCTGAGCGCCTCGTTGGAAAACCATTTATCTTAAATAAGTCCAAATCACCCAAAATTATCAGAAATTAAAATCGTAATAATTGTTAATAACCGCCAAAAGTCTTGTTCTTCGAAATTAAATACTGAGCGATAGAAATTAGTTTAATCTTAATACATCCTCTTCCTGTTATCAAAATTCTCAACAGAATTTCTTCATCATCATCTTCTAGCAAAATTGCAACTAATCACTTCAAAAACATACTAAAAATAATAATTGCATCGTATGCGAAATATACGTCTCCTCGCACACGACTGCTATTAATGAAAATATCATCTACTTGCGAAGGTTGAGCTTAATTGCAAGCGCCGAACGCATACTTCCAGCCATCTACGTTTGATATATAGGAAGTCCTACCTTTTATGCTACGGAGGCGCGATAGTAATAGGTCAGCGTACCGAAAGAAAGGCCGGTTCTTCTAGGCGTTCTCTCGTTTTCCGTTGGTTCGATTAGATCGCCGGGGCGAGACTTTTGCGGCCCGATGACTGTTTTACGCTGCCCCGCGGACGCGAGGAATGTCCTGTCGCCACGGCCTTTCGATTCCATGAAGACATATCCGCGCGCGCGTACACGTGGCCCCGTGCACGCACGAACGAGCGCGCGCGCGCGAGCGCGGGCGATACGTCAGCGGGCACCCACATTCATTGTGCCGCACTACGATTTCTCATTGTAGGTGGAGGAGGCACGGCACACACGAGTTATTGACTTGTTTGATCCTGGGTTACGCCCCGACCTACCTTAACTCTGACTTACTATCTTGCCACAAGAGAGAGAGAGCATTTGACCCGCGTTCGGGGGCGTTCGCGAGCACCGTATAACGATCCTCTCGGTTACTTCGGGGCTACCCGCTAGGCTCCCGCGAATCTTATGGGAAATAATATTATCGGTCCTCCGATCGATCTTATATTCATATGATTTTTGGCAAAATAGTCCAACAAACTATCGACAGAATAATTAGAGATACCAGAGATTTCAGGTTAAGGATGATAACTGAAACGGAATATGTGAATTGCGAAATTAATATGGCGATTTTAAAAACCGCACTTTATGGATTAAAGTCATTTAACTTGCATGATGATCCAGAGGAAAGTCGATTCTCTCGGTTAATTTACCATCTTTCCAGCACATAGCTCATAACCGCATATGATACTTATTTAATTAAAAAGTATTTATTTCAAAGTTGTACGATTTACTGAAAAATATTAGTTTTAATATAAATCAATTTATATTTTAGATAAATTAATATTCTTTTTTGTACGTCACTAATTAAATTCGCAGTTCTTAAATATTTATTAAAATATATATTTATATTTTATCACATATTATACATGAAAATATATATTATTTATTACAGCCGTAACAGCGAAAGCAGTCAATTTAAGAAGAATAGAATTAGAACAATTATCAAATGTTTAACGCGTTAACACTCGCTACGAAAATTTTAAGAGGACATAAATTTCACTTAATATCTACAGTATAACTAAGTTTTATAATCATAGCGTAGTAAAATGTTATATCTATGATTGAGAAGATGCTGGAAGTTTCATAATTTCTCGAGCAGCGCGGAGAACCTGTGGTCGTGTTCTGAACTCGCCTGGTGAAACTCATGGAATCATAGAAAGATCGCTTAAAGATTTTCTCGCGCTTGTGATATTATGATTTATCACGGAGAAAGCAATCAAAGCTTTGAATACATTCACTTTTCATTTTTTTGTTCCATTTCCCGGAGTACAGTAATATAATGAATATTGTCTATTAAGTCCGCTGCCTAGAGAAAATTATATTTTAAGAACCAGTTCCTCGATAGAACGGAGCAAATAATAAAGGAAAAGTTTGTCTATAGATTTCTACGCGCGCTTGTCACTTTCTCTTGTATTACAATCCGCGCGAGATTTATTTAATTATTCCGTTGGATTCGCGACAACGCGATTCTTTCCTTGCCGTTTCGATTAGGATCCTAACAGGGTCACATGATCGATTTCTCATTTTATAGTTGTAAAATATGTGAAGACGTTTTTATGGGATATAATTTCATTAATTAAATGATTGGAGCCAGTACTATAGTAAAAAATATAAACTAGTACCTCTGAGGCAGGAATACGTAAAAATTTGGATAACAAAAATTGATTCAGCACTGTGTCTTCTAAAAGTTATTATAATTATATTATTAATAAAATTGATAGCACTTATATTGTTAATAATATATATTCTAATTATTTAATTAACACTTCGACTGCCACTTCACTTATATACAGGTAATAGAATGACTTAAAATTTAATTTTTACACTGGTTCATTATAATTCTATAATTTGCTTACATTTCGCAAGAGTTAAAAATACACACAACTTTACTTAGAAATTTTGATTGAATCGAATAAAAATCTTTAATTTCGTCACTTTTAAAATTAAATTTCATCAATTCTAAAATTATTAATGTGGCCATAAAAGCGTTAAAAATAGCTTTCGTACCTATTTTATCTAATTTTAAGCCTTGTTCATAGTTAATTTTTATATTTTTCGAAATACTCACGAAATGTTTTAAACCATCCTGCTAGATTCCTGCCAGCTACTATCGCACTCGATTCCATCTCTAGTATTCAACAGACACCCCGAGACGAGGTGGTGGCTGGGCAAGATGGCGGATCAGGGAAAAAGTGCCCGGGGCAGCGTAGACATCGCGATTGGGGCCTCTGTCCACGGGCAATGGTATCGCGAATGCAAACGATAAGGATCCCGATCGTGGCTGCCGGGTGTCGTTTAACAATGAGCCGACGGTAAGTTCGAGTTCGCCTACCGCGGACGCGCGCGGTTCGGCCCGATGATATAAATCGCCGGGGTTCGTTAGTGAAATCAGCGCAACCGGACCGGCGGCGCTTAAATGCACACCACGGATGAAAGAATGATACCGCTACGTTAACGAGAGAAAGAACCGCGGCCCGCGAAAGAGAAATGGTTCGGTGTTGGCTGAAGGCATCGCGCTATGTATCTTCCGTGCTTCAAGCCCTTTTCGACTGTCCTAACTACTATCCACGGCGTCCCTTAACCCACCGCGCAGCCCACCGGCGATATGATGCAATTGCCGCGGAAAGAACCAGTCGCCGCCGGGTTATCCGAGTTAGAAGAAAAATGGCGTATCGGGCCTGTGCTAATGAAAAATTCGTGGTCGAATTATAATGCAGCCCGATAAACGTTGTTGTTGATGAATATACCATACGGATGGATTTATTTCCCTGTTCGCCCTTCGATGTTATATTTATTGGCCGATTGTGGTAGG
This sequence comes from Augochlora pura, assembly GCF_028453695.1. Lineage (NCBI taxonomy): Eukaryota > Metazoa > Arthropoda > Insecta > Hymenoptera > Halictidae > Augochlora > Augochlora pura. Next base: position 16,779,981 of record NC_135772.1, on the reverse strand, counting down.
AACGACTTTTTATTTTAATACAAGATCGAATCAGCTATTTTAATTTTACGACAGAATTTTTTTTTTTTAATGCAATGGGGAAATTAGGAGATCCTCGGGTCTTTTAAACTAACTTTTTCCTTAGCGCAACTGCAATCCGTGGCTTAGTTTATGAGTTATTAAAGAAAAACAGCGACCAATGAAAGACGAGATCAGTCGGCGCGTGGCGAACGATGGTCTCGTCTCTATTGGCCAGTGTTTTACTCTAGACCTCGGGAACCAATCAAAAATTATGCTCGGCAATTCTTCACGTTTTCGTCAGTCAATTTAATGACATTCCTTAATAATTTCATCCACAAATAATAATCGTTCTTAGAATTATTCGACTTCAAAAACTGTTTATATCGACTTCAAGCGAATCAATTAACATTACTAAATTCGCATTCATTAACACATTTGTTAATACACGTATTAATAAATATACACATCTTGATTCGTATTTACGAAAGCCCACAATTTTTCGGATCGCTGCACAGAATATCTCTTCGGATCTATGATTTAAATACAGGTGTGCAATCAATGTCCGTAAATTTCGTGTCAATATAAGGCGCAGCGTTGCGCGTGCGTGTGAGATAAATGCACGGACGCGCGCGGTCGGTCCCGCGTGGCGAACGCGTTATTAAAAGTGAATCCGATCCAGCAGGATGTTACCCCCCGAAGAAAACGAGAGCAGATCAAGCGGCCGCCCGTTAATTGGAGCCTCTTTAATATTGTAAAACAGCAATAATTCAATGGTAGACCGTGTAATTAAGCATGATAAGTCACGGTGTTCCAGTAGGCGAGAGAGGTCTCTTCTCCCCTACTAGAGACGAATAATAATTTGCATTCCCAGAGGCGGTCAAGGTGGCGAACGACGCGCGCGAACGTGCGAGGGAAAAGGAGCGCGTTACGCCGCGGCGAAATCAGTTTCGGGATCTGCCACCGATCTTCGACGAGCCCCCGCGCGAGAGGGCCGACGATTTTTCGCGTTCCTTTTCTTCGCCGCGCATTCATCATCGGGCTTAACTAGGCGTGTCCCGTCGGCTTCGGGCCGCGCGTCTCTGAATCTGGACGCCGAGCGACGGCGCTGCGACTACGCTCTCTCTATGCGCCGCGGCCTTTTTGGAAGCCGGCAGGTGTTGGCTGGCGATGACCTCTGGGCAAACATCGTCTTATCGGACGATTTTTATGCCCGTCGGCCATGTTATTTCGTCTATGACTAGCGTTCGGTGTGTCTGCTTGTTGCACCTTGGAGATGAAACATTGCTACTTTTACTGCTTGGAACGGTTTCTATTTTAGTTCGTTTTGTTTGAGGCGTTTGTGAAAAATTTTATACACCATCGCGCGTTGGGAATGTGAAAATATGGGGTGCGGAGAAAATACTCTTCTTACATTGGATTAAATTAGAACTTTGTTGCAATCGTATTATTACCGCAGATAAATAATTATAACCGTATTATCTTCACAATTACAATGATTAAATATACCTAGATTGGAACAATTTCATAAGGGAAAAAACAAATTGATATTTATAGTACATCTACGTATATCTCAATGGTTAAATATTGACGACAATAGAACAGAGTTTTACCTCAACTAAAAAAAAAGACTGAGTAACATTTACGCATAAAATTTTATTTTAAAAATATCAACGCGGTCAAAGTAACTCGAGGGGTTAATAAGATAATCATATTTACGAGCAGCATCGTACACGAAATGGATATCCGGGTGAAAGAATCGCGGGGAAATTAACGTGATTTGAAATCCGGGCAGATAAAAATCGCTTAATAAGCGTGCAAGTCATCCATTCGGCGATCGCGTTAGCAGCCGTGATTAAACACTGTCCTGCTAGGGGTAGTAGTTACGTCGAGGAGACATCGCGTCAGGTTGACAGAGCGGCCAATCGAGCGTGTATGGAAGCGCGCAGACGGGGCACGAGTGGACGAGAGGACGAGAGGACGAGCGCGCGAGCGTGAGCAGCACGAGCGCGCAACGGCCCGAGAAGATCGCGTTGCGTGCCCGTGGCGAACGCGCATCGGTGATTCGTGGCATTCCTTCTGGGATTAATCGATTTAACGGTTCGACGGGCCCGAGCAGTGTCCACGGTGCTATAATTTGATGGAGTGGCGTTCAGCGTACATCTCTTTCGCGCGTCATCCACGTCCGATTCATTGACCGTGCGTTTTCGCACTGTCACCACGTAACCGTTGCGTGTGATGCCCGCTGTTCGAGCCGCCAGCAGACAAAGCGACGAAGAACGGCTCGCGGGGGGGGGAGGAACAGGAGGGAAAGAAGTCGGCGGGACGCGTACGTGGAACAGGGACAGTAATACGCGGCCACACGATCATTAATTCAACTTTGCTCGCAGACATTCGCATGGCGATTCGAACACGGAAGCTATCTCCGTCTGTGTCTTCCTTCTTCTTCTTCTTTGCCCCTCTTTGCCGGCTCCTCTCCTCTTCTCCTCTTCTCCTCTTCTCCTTCTCTTTCTCTTCTACCCTTCCTCGTCCCGCATCTCTTTCTCTCTCTGTTCTTCGGCGCTCGTCTAGAGCTTCTGCCCGGTGAAGTGCACGACAGAAATGATGGATAAAACGAAGAAAACGCGGCGGAGCCTCTGCACTCCCGGCGATAGACGTAATTTTTCGATCGTAGAAAGTCGCTTCGAAATGAAGATTTCTTGAAGAGGATCCGAGCTTCCGGGAAGGAAATGGTTAGCCGTGTACTTAAGTGCACTGGATACAGAGACCCGTCGAGGATCACGGTTTTTGTCGAAACTTCGCGGTTTCGTCAGCTGATCAATCTTAGCGCTCGTGTCTACAACCGAAATTGTCGTTGTTCGTTGGTAGGGGTTGCTGGGTATAGTTAATTCTCCCCGAGGGTTCTTGAACGTATGGACAATTTTAGAAGGAAAGATACGATTATTATTGTCGAGGCTCGCTTTTATCGTACAATAATTTATTCTGCAAAATACTTAATAGAATGAAAAATGTTCTATGTATACTTCACCTCGCTTTTTCGTAAGATGTTTGTCAAAGGAAATTCTTGTCTACAGAGATTCCATAAATATTTCTGAATTGCAATAAGAACTCAAGATCAAATGGAGAGAAGGCACTGTTTTCCTTAAAATTATAAGATCTAGGATAAAATATATAAAAAAAGAATTTAAGAAATAAAAATCAGTTGATCAAATGACAAATAATTCTTCAATAAGTTCAAAAAATGTAATCGACTGATTTTTATTTCTATTTAAAGCTATAAATAATTTCAGGTTCAAAAATTTGAGAATAGCCAATTGTGCTCTGATAAAAGGTCTTGAAACAGGATGCACTTGCAGTCGTATCAGTGCACCTCGCCTCGTGCAATGATCAGCGAAATATCGTTCGACACCATCGAATAAAGCTAATAACAGTTCACTGTGGTGCGAGTCGTTGAGCCAGTTCCGAAATCGGTATCATTGTCCAATCAGCGTCAACCGAATCGATAACGATGCTTCTTCGGCTTCGGCATCGGCAACGCGTATCGGTCGGCGGAATCGAAATCCAGTCGGGTACCTATAAATAGTCGCGGTCAGAAGCGTGTACGGTCATAATAACAGATCGGGGGCTACGGATTTACCGTCGATCGGTATCGCGTATCGCGAATTTACGGCCGTTCCCGATCGCGTCGATAATTAAATAGCGGACACGCCGGCTCCGCGCCATCCACGCGCCTCCTTCATCTTTATCCGGCTTCTATCGGACACTCGTCCGTGGCCGTTTACCCCACGGAGAAAGACATCACCGCGCGCGAATTATCCCACCGTTTTCGCGTTTACGCAACAAAATGATCATCGTTTAATCGATCACCTGCGATCTACGCGATCGGCCGGGCGTCTCCTTTTTTACGGAATGATCGGTAAACCCGTGGCTAAACTGATAATTGGGGTTAGAGTGCAGGATCCAGTGAATATCGTGGGAATCGAGCTGGAAGATGCGATCGGAAAGAAAAAATCTTTCCTTGACGCTTAACGCGCGTGACGGACTTAATAGCTGGTATTAACATCGGTCGTTTATTCAATTAATTTCGGCTCGAGGATAATTAAGTTTTTAACACTTTACACTTTGTTCGCAGGGATACAACAAAATTGCTGATAATTATAGTACCAATCGGCAATTTCTGTTTTATAAAATCTTCGTCGATTTTATAATCTTATTTTTATTTAACCATTCTAGTTTATTTGTCATTTTTGATACCTGAGTAAAGAAAATTCTCCGAGTGAAACAAATTTTCTCGTGCAACGTATAATTTATAAATTATTCGACGTCGTCGTGTTACCGGATCCACCCTGTACATTATCATAGAAATCGCTGAGAGATTAAACAAATCCCCAACCTACGCGTCGCTGCAAAACAACGTGCATTGGTTCTGTTAAAGACTCGTTGATAATAAATGGAATCAAGTATCGCAACAACGAAAGAGTGAAAAACAATCGGCGACACTGGCTCAAGCCATAGGATAAGCAATCTTTCACCGCTGACACAAAGAAGTTAGCGCGAACTTGAAACTATGTATACGGGGTGTCCATAAAGTCCAATAAGAGGCAAGATCGTCCTGCCGACCGAGCAAACTAGTAGACGAAGCTCTGTTCCCTCATTGGCTCGGCAGCCTCGCGCCAGCTAATCTCGCCTCTCATTGGTCATCGTTTTTAGTTAATAACTCGTTAACGGGGCGTCGGAGAAAATTATTGTAAAGGAAAAAGTAGCTTCAAATGACCTCAGGAATCCATCATTTCCCTATTGCAAATGACTTGTGGCAAATTTTGTGCATACAGGACTATATCACATTATAAAAATTATTATATTAATTATATAAAACCTTCCTTGAAATAACCTCTATACTTTGAATTGTTGCAGCGAGTACTGCAAAGAAAATTCTGGTAACTGAAAATCTGAAGTTCGCGAACAAAAATTGGCTCTACGGTCCACGAGGTTGCGAAGTGGAGTCTACGAAGTGTCGCCGGATAATCGAACTTCTTCCCCACGGTGCGGCAAAAGTACTGGAACCGTGTGCGCCGGTCGCTTAACTCCCGATTTCCATTCGAAGGTGAGTAGCGTATGCGTTACAGGTAATTGGTATCTTACGCGGCCGTTGGTAGAATAAATCGATTGTAGTGAATGTTGTTGGGTTTGATAGAATGCCGGATAGCGGCTCGCACAAAGCGACCTTCGTCTGGTCGAGTGAACCTGCTACCAGCCAGACAAATTGATACCAGGCAACGCACTCACTCTCCCTATCTTTTCCTGCCTGTACAAGGGGGTATACCTAACGTGCCTCCAGTAGGTACGGGCGCATAACTTCCAGACCTCGATATGCCGCCAGTCGAAAGGATTCACGGCCGGCACCGGATCGGGCTTGTGCACCTCCTCTTACATCCCTCTATTAACTTGATAGAACGTATTTCGATGCTCTATTCTCTCGACAGCTTTTTCCCCTCCCCTCCCCCCATAAGACCCGGTGAGCTCTTCTTTCCAGACCTCCCGCGGTGTCGCTTTTGCCGCGCCGAAACGGTTCCGCACATAGTCCGAGAAAAATCGGTCGGTATGGAAATAACCCATTAACGGGGCACTCCGTATTAACTTCCTACGATTCTTCTAGGCGATGCATGCAGGAGAGAATTTCAAGGCACGTTGGAGGTTATGGGAATTATGAGGGTTCGAATCGCCAACCGCGCGCGACGTACAATAAACCGGAGTAAGTGATAATTAATTGTGGTCGTTAGCGGCTAACTATTGCAACTTTATGAAATTCTTACGAACGGGAGATTCGATCGCGAGCAAAGTTTACAGTTGCCTGAATTAATAATAATTTAAGGGGGATGTTTGTAGTCGTGGAAATTTATAAGTTCTGGTTTCAGCTTATTTTAGTTGAAAAGAAATTAATATCAAATGCGTGTGCATGTAAATAATTCTAATTATTATTTCTCATATTATATTATTATTTCTATTCTAATAATTATTATTTAAACTATATACATCCATCGTAATAATTAAATTGAATTAAATTCGCAAAGACTTTAAGGAAATTACTCAATGATATCATTTTACCAGAAGCGATGCGAAAGGTTAAATATCAACTTATTAAATAGAATTGTTTGCAGCTAGATTAGATATAGCCCAGAATTCCGAGTGTTCTTCGTGCGAAACTTTTGCGACTTACTCAGTGCGTGCAATTTGCCCTCGAATTAGACACACTGTAGCGCCCTCCAAGTGTTTCACCGAATGACGATTACAAGCCGCGATAATAAAGTTAATGCTCACACTACCCGCACAATCAAGTAAACCGTCATTATCGTGATTACTATTATTATTGCAATTATGCGGATTGCTCGGAGTAAGCTACGTCGAGTGGGGAGGAGTACGAATTATGCTTTCAAACATGAGAAGCCGTTAATGTTTGCGCCGCGGTATGAAAAATCACTGTGCCCTGCAATTCGATGGATGAATCAAATGTAATTTGGTTAAAACATCGACTTAATAGTTGTTGAACGATCATGGTTTCATTAATTTCACGCGATTTAATTGATAGCGTTTGCATATATTTTTCGAGCTCAATTCGATCTTTCTTTGTATGTTCTAAGAATACAAAAATTAATTTTTTTATATAAGGCTTTTTATAGTGAGTTAGTAAATATGGAATATCATCTATGACATAATAAATATCGAAACAAATAAATGAATAGCGTCCTTGATTCATACGACTATTAACCTCATGAGTTAATGTATTTATCAAATGTATATGTATGTAAATTAATACTGTAGAATATGTCGACAAATTTTATTTTTGATAAATGAATAACTGGCTTCAAATTTACATTTATGCAAAATACAAGTAGAAATAGTGTCTGAAAAATACTTATGAGAATATAGCGAAAAATTTGCCAGCTAAAATGCCATAATTATTAAAGGCAAGAAAAAAGAAAGTTAAACGAGTTTTATGTTATTACAGCTGAAATATTAAATACGTTATTGGTAAAATATACTCTCTAATACAGTGCAAAGTAAATAGAAAAATCGTGAGAATATTCATTGATGATTTCACGACTTTCTTTATGTAATAATCTTAATTAAAGAATTGTCCATAATCCGTTCCATTATTTTGGTTTCTAGTAAAATACGAAGGTTAGAGTTATTTAGGAGACGACCGTCTCCGTCGCGTCCACGAAATCGTTGGCCCAGCTAGATCCTAGGCTTCCTAGAAAAAGTCGATGGCCTCAAGGAACAGTTTAGGCGGTTCTGCGTCGTCCTCTGCGCGGAGTCGAACAACCGGAATATGCATCTTTATGCACCTCGATCCATCCTCTTGTCTACCGTCTCCCGCATCCGAAATTATGGAAGGGCGAACTGGATCGATTTCGATAATCTCCGTGGTCCAATAGTATACTTACGAGTGTTTCCGACGATCCAGTACAAACGCGCCACGAAATCTGCATAATTATCTCTCGTGCAGGCTTACGATTGAAAGTCGTCGAACGACGAATGAAAGGGAACAGCGAACGCAGCCATGAAAACAGAAAACGTAGAAAAATGAAAAAGGCGATGGAGATTGTTGCGAAATGAACGTTCCACGGATTGCCATGACCAAAAAGTACTATCGCTAAAAAATAATGGTATAAACACCGGTGTCAGGAGATATAAATTCTATGAACAAAGTCGTGACTTAATAATTAATAATCTAATTCTATTTAAGTAATTTCGAAGTAAATCGAAAAATTGAGATTATTTGCGAGTACACGTACATTTAACACAATTCTCTGGACGACTGTTTTTATCCATAAAGGAACGTTAATCGTTTATAAAATATTGCAAACATCGTTAAGCTTGGACGCATAAGATTGTTCATGATTCGGCGGTATTAACACTGAAAACTTGCAATAACGTTAGAACTTCAACTATTGTTCCACGCTGGCTATAAAAAGACAGTCGCGACGTGCTGAATGGTTGCATTTCTACTTGTGATAGTCGAGAGATGTTCCCCCATTGTGCCGACACTATTGAAAACACCATAATTTGAAGGACGCCGTCGAGATGCCACCCTTCAGCTTCTTTAAAAACCTTCTTCGTCGATGGTCCGCAAATTAGAAGCGAGTTATGATAATGCCGCGACGATCACGCAACAAGCGAGCTGCGCGTGTTGTATCCGAAAATAAATACATGCACGGAAACGACGTCCAGGATTTAATTCGAAAGCATGGGTTATTCTTTCGCCAGGACTTTGGAAATTAGGCTCGTTTTTTATTTCGAAAGAACAATGGACAGTTAATTAATTCCCTTAAATTTTCCCTCAGCTTGTAAGTAAAAACGAGTAATTATTGTCACGTGGCTATTACATTTTCCCTGTTAATATTGAGAGGGTAAATTCAGATCACTTTTTAATTAAATCGTTTAAATTATTAATATTTTTGAGATTTTAATTTTTTTATTTCACAATCATTGAACATGGAATATCTGTATAGATAGTAATTATTTATGGTAAAATATACAAATGATAGAATTGATTTAATTTTGAATAGGTGCCGCGAAATTTTTCCAAGAGTCTGCAAATTCTTCCATTGTTCTTACCACGTGGGTTCGATAAATGTAAAATCGTCGCGGAGAACTTCTGCCCACCCCGTACACACGAGCTAGATGTCCTTGCACGAATAAACAAAACCCCGCGCAGCGAATGCGCTTTTTCCGTGCGCGGAATAAAAAAGCAGCCAGTATTTCCAGGAGTGCCTTTACTGCCCGGCCATCGTGTTCTTCTTTACCGGTCTTCATAGCTCGGTCTCCTAGTCCGACGTGATTCTTTCTCGGCCTTTTTCTGGCCCACGGACTCTCGCCGCTGAACTATTACCGAGGACCTAAAGCGTATCCAGTATCCTTTCATTACCGTGCCATGAAAAATCCCGGACGGAAGACGGATAGCGCCGGGTTCCAGGCGACGCGACGGTGAAACGCGCTCTTGATGCGCCCGCTCGCCGCGCAAGTGAAGACGTTCCGCGGTTGGACTTATTAGCACCTCCTGCGCGCATTGTTTGTGCACACCGACGCGATCAGACACGAGGCGGAACAGGACAAGATAGGATGGAGAGAGAGAGAGAGAGAGAGAGAGAGAGCTTCGATATTACCTCGGCCTTAACCCCTTCCCGCCGTGCTCTCATTTACCTATGCCACACTTGACAGTGCTCCCATTCCCATAAACGAGTCGATAAATAATTAGTCTACTCTCTTTGTTGAACCAATAAATCGGGCAAAGTGTCCGTCGGCCTAATTGAGGGAACTGCGAGATGGAAATTGATTCGCGTGCAGGTTGGCCGTATGTCGGGTGCTTTAATTCAATTACGTCTTCATTATCCGCTTGATTTTGTAGGGAATTCGAATTTGGTTGCATTGTTCTTGTTTTTTACGTTGGTTATAAATATGGATTAAAATCTCAGCGACGTGGGTTACATTTTTCTTATTGCAAGAAACGTGGAGTGCATGTTGCATCACCCAATATTTGCAATTTTTGTACATTGATACCAATGTTCCTAGGATAACCTTTATCGCGATCTGCAACCGCACGATTTTGATTAATGATTAAACGCATCGCGCCGCGCTTCATAACAGCTCGTAATGAAGATAGTATTTCATTGTAGATTACCGCGTGCTGGGTATAACCAGAAGGAGAAAACAATGGTAATTGGCTCTGAGGATTTCGTGTAGTCACGTAGGATTGCATTTGCAGACTACGCTCTCGGTGGCAGGCCAGAATCTCTCTCTCTCTCTCTCTCTCTTGATCAATGCGCGTTGCCGTTGTTCTCCGTTAAGGACGGATCGCCATTTTCTCCGGATGAAGAGGATTAGCGATATTAGCCGGAGAAATCGGCCGCGCGGCGGTTCGCGAGCAACGTCAGCCGCGCGCGGCTCGACTTTTGTATTTTCGTCCTCGCGATTCCTGGACTCGGAACGAAGAAGAGCAGCTTTCTCACACCAGAAGGAGTAGAAGGAGGAGGAGGAGGAAGGAAGGTGACTCTCTTCCGTTCGTCCTCCTCTCCCTTTCTCCATCTCTCTCTCTCTCTCTCTCTCCCTCTCTCTCTCTCTGTTTCTCTCACGGCCGGGCACGGTATCCGTCTCTTTCCTACCCATTCTTTCCTGTTCCTTCGCTCTTTTCGCGTCTGGCCGGCACCATCTATCATTCTGTCAGCTAGGAGATTTCAATTTGCTCTCTTTTTGCACCATTACCGAGCCCCGCAGCCCGCGCAAAATTGTATTTAATTGTGATTGACTGCTAAGTGGAGGTGGCCGACCGCCGCCATTTGCGCCGCGATTTTTGCATATCTCTAATTGCGGGAGGAACAGTGTCGGGGACCGAGTAAAACTCCGAATCGGCCGCGTATTCCAGTGCTGCTCTCCCGCGCGTCCTCGCCGGATACTGCTGGGTGTAATTTAATTATTCGTCACTCTGCGTAGGAATAATGGTAAGATAATAAGAGGAAACCTTGGATGATGATTCTCGTATCGAAGCACCCTTCGATCGTTCCAGCCACGACCTTGGTGTCGAAGCTTCGTTTTCATCGTCGCGAGGGTAGCGACAGATTTTATTCTCATCCGCGGACGCAACCTGTAATAATTAAACGTTAACCCTTAATTAGGCGCATGGGGTCAGGGCCACAGGGTCACAGTAAGTATTTGTTTCTTAAAGTTAAGTATATTAAAGAACTTTATTAATTACTATAGAAATCCATTAAGTTTTATTCCTTTTTGATACTCCTTTCCCAATGTTTTTTTGGGGTTATTTAAGACCCCATGCGCCTAATTGGGTGATTTTCTTAATGCGCCTAATTAAGGGTTAATAAGCCTCATTGTCTTTAAAAATATTAATCATCGCGTTTACCTTGAACAAATAATAGCTACTCAGAAATAAATAAATAAAAAAATAAATACCTTGTACAATGTGCGACGGGGATCGTGCCAGTGGATTGAACGGAAGAACAAATAGTTTATTAACTTGTCAGGTCGTGCGCCGACAATTTCCACTTGAGACCGGCACAAGCCATGTTCCATTCAATTTGTCGGTCATCTCTAGGAAGTTTCAGGCTGCGCTGCAAGCTTCCAGGATTATTGCTTTCTGTATGGCTTGATGCGCGCATTGGTTCAGCTGGGGTTTCTTCAGGCCCGTGATGAACGAATGTAACGTTGTTTCGGTGACTTGCATTGTCATTTCGGTTTTTGCCGGCTTGATAAAATAAGTAAAACACTTTTCCTGCAGTCTTTCGAATTTTGTTGAATTAATTGCAGCCGAAGTAGTTTGGATAATAATTTAATTACAATGCTGATGACTTTACGTGGATTTTAAAGAACGTCGTTAAATAATTAATATCTGATTGTGTTTGCAATGATCAAATATTACAATTTAATTTCATCGAAAATGTAGTAAATTTTGTTTTTCGATTTAAAGGTTAGATTAATTTATGGTAGTTAGGTGAATGATAAATTGGGCAGGTTAAGAAATCATGGTCATAGTTTCGTGTCAAAAAGACATGTGTATTTATTCATAGTCGAAAAACAATCAGGGCAACGCAATGTCGTCCTTAACACCTACGGATTCTTTGGTATGCCTGGGGGAAACCTTTTATTCGACCGTGGAATACGTCGTTTCGTACAAATTGCGAGGTGCTTCGATCATTACATTGTTCCTTAATATTAAAAATATTCGTCGACGCTTTCACAAGGACACGATCCGTCATCCCGCTTTTAGCGATCACTAATTATACAAACAAACGAATGCGGAGCATTCGATGAACGACAAATGTTTTACAATCGAATACAGTAGAATCCCAATTTATCTCGACGAAAAACTTTCTAAATGCCCAGCGAACTCCACCTAAGATTAACAATAAGCTCTTATTGGTACACGGTTAAACAAAACGTGACGATGGTCATTGGACCGCGCGATTTTATGAACGTATTAAATTTGAATTGACGATTTTCATTTTACTAAATTTTATTTTACTAAATTTCATTTTAATAAATTTCATTTTAATAAATTTCATTTTAATAAATTTCATTTCAATAAATTTCATTTTAATAAATTTCATTTTAATAAATTTCATTCTAATAAATTTCATTTTATTCGCCGAAAACAGTTGCGAAAAAGAGAAGAATTAAATCGATTTGCAAAAGTGTAAATTAGCAGGAACTTCCGCAGTGCAATGACCACGATGATTCAGGTCACACGTAGCCTAACATTGAGCAATCAAATTACGCTTAAAGAAAAAAAAATTTCGTATAATTTCAGTCTCTGGAATTTCATCGATCGAACCGAACTAAATTGCCCGATTCTCGCGTTCGCTAATTTAAGTACGAATTTAACGGAACGATCTAATAACAACGCAGAACATACAACGGACAAACATTAGTTATAAATTACGATAAAACGGGGGAAGGAGAGATTCGTGCGTCGATGTACCAGTTTCGTTGCCACTTATTGGTCACCCATAGGCACGCGGATAAATCAAATTCTACTGTACAGTCTCACTAGCGCAAACGTCCGATTTGCGTACGGTAAAAATATTTCATTGCTGTCGCAGTCGTGTGTGATCCATCAGTACGATCGGGAGATCCCTTTTGTGGTTTCTATATGTACATAATTACCTATACAGCCTCGCAATAACTTAATCGTGTCTAATCGGATATTTACACAGAGTCTACGCTTAACGATAAAAACGATACACGATAGTCTTATTTACAATTGAAACTCGCGCGTCTTTTTCGCTGTCGTCGCGATTCCGTATTATACAACGAACCCTATCAACGCTCACATCACTCTCGCCCTGTTCTTCTTTATTTTTTATCACTGGAGTACGGATCGTCGCGCGTTCGTGGTACGCGAGCACATTTAAGGTGAAGTGAAACTCGTCCGATGAACGGCCAAGTTATTTTTCATCGGTAGGAAAACAGTCTCGCGTGACTCCTTTTCGGAACGAGTCTATGGAAACTGTAGTTTGCGTGTACATCCAAAGTTTACAAGTCGCATCTTCCGCGAATAGCGCATTACCGTCCAGCTGACTATAAATAGACATCTCACATGTTCAAAATAAACTGTTGACCACGGTGGCTGCACATTTGTTTCGATAATTTGCAAATAACAATTGCGACACCGTGTTTACCCCGATTAGAAGGTCAAATTTTATAACTCTAATGTTAACTTCCGTAACAATCGTAACGTCAATTTTTTACAAGAATCAAGCGGTTCTCTAAGCGGCGTATTAAATTTGTTAATTGTTTATTAATTATCCGCGTTTGAGGTATCATCGATTACAACAAGCGAATTGTTGTCGGCCGGGAGCGTTTATCCAAGCCGAACAGTAATGCGCGAGGTTCATCGGACTCGTTTTATTCCCGGTATCATCGATACTATCGCACTTCGATCTCCTGAAAAATCATCCGGAATCCGGCAACATTCTCTCACGAGGAAAAAGCATTAGCGCCGAGCATCGTATACCGGACTCGCGCGGCGCAATTATTGCTAATTAAACTATCCGTGACGACCGAAACACGGATCAGTTTTTTTCTGTTTTCTTTTGTTTTTTTTTCAAAACGGCCGTGAATAATCGTTGACACGGGTAACCCATTCCACCGGCGAAACCGAGGATCTATTTACGCATCTGCGACAATTTATCACGGCTGTTGAACGCGTCGGAACGAATCGCGGCGGAAATAAATTCGTATTACCCCGTTCGTTTATTTCCGCGGTCAGCGATTTCCACGGAGAGGCTGGTCAAATTAATCAAACACGATGCTTTCTCAGAAAAAGTTTTCCTTCTCGCGGCAGGCAATTTGCAAATTAAATATCGAAGAGCGCAAAATCGTGATACGATTATTATAGCTAGTTTCTCGCGAGTCCACGCGTCGCCGCAACGCTCATGCTCTTTCGTACTTACAGTCTCGTTTCGATCGACGGTGGCCGGATGGTAAATCGTCGATAGACCGGCGAACAGAAATCTCGTTGCCGCCAACTCGTTCGAAACGTCGGCGGTGCGCGCCTATTATAAAAGACCGTTTTCTCGATCTCGGTGAACAACGAACGGGGCTCGAAGTGGCCGACGTCGAGGCCCCGTGTCCTCGCAATTTAAGACTTCGACCAAAAAACCTTGCTCCAGTTACAAGAACTGGAAACCTTGAGGGAACGCCGGTTTTGGCGATGCGCTTGATGCTTCTCTCCGTCGACACGGTGCCCGGTCCTCTCGCGGCCGAAGTCACGTACGCGAGCGCGCCGATCGCGCGGCTTTTGAATATTTTTGTACTTCAATCGAGCATTCCAGCGAACGAAGAATACTTATTGCTCTCAGTGCTCTGATCCACTCGTCGAACGACCGATGTCTCCGTTCCGAACCGTCCGTTCCTCCAGTGTCATCGTCCTGACCGTTCGAGCGCCAAGAGGGTTTCACCCTCGTCGCTCTACGAGGATACGACAGCGAGCCAAACGATGCTTTAATTGAGAAATTAAAGTGGAGAAGAAGTTCTCTGTTCGCTTCGAGTAACGTTAAAAGACAGCGTAACTGGCACCGAAGGTTCGCCTAACGGCTGAAAACCCGGACGGTGTTGTCTCGAGGTCTCGAAGGAGCTGTCTCGGGTTCTGGAGCCAAGCTGGTCCAAGATTACCGTGTTCACTCCCTCTGCAGAAGCTCGTAGAGGGCCGCGATGTAGGTCTGTGCCATCTGCAGCGTCTCGAACTTGCTGAGCTTCCTGTCGTTGCCGAGGCTGGGCACGACGTCCCTGAGCCTGTCGAACGCGTCGTTCAGACTGTTCATCCGCCTCCTCTCGCGCGCGTTCGCCGCCAGCCGCCTCTTCCTGAGCACCTCGATGCCCGGCGTGCCGTTCTTAATCTTCTGCATGGTCTCCTTGGTCTTCTGTCCGGCGTACTCCATCGTCGCGACGTGCAGGCCGGCGTCGGTTTTTTGGTGATACCGCGACGTCGCCGACTTGCCGCCCTGTCCTCCGCTCTGGGCCGCCGCGTAGCTCTCGTTCCTCTGCACGCTGTACGCGGCGCCCAAATAAAGAATGTCGCCCCTCTGCCCGTACGGATTGCCGTTATTTCTAGGTAAAAAAGCATCGGGCTTCAAGACACCGTAACTCTTCCCGGCCAGGAAGCTCTCCTGTTGGCCCGGCTGGCCGAAGTCGCACCTGGCATTGCCGAGCAACGCCGGACCCTGTTCCAGCTTCGGCGACACGCCGGGATTCTGCTCGCCGTCCTGCGCCTCGTTCGTGAACTTGACACCACTGGTCACACAGTCGTAAACGTTCTCCATGCACTCGTTCATCCTATACACGTGCTTGCCGTGGTCCTTTGCGGCGGGCCTGGCGCCGTTCGGCTGGTGGTCCAGTTGATGGTGGTGGTCGCCGCGGCAACCCTTCTGCTGCTGGTAGTAGCCCTCATAGAACTCGGAGAAGTTGACGCCGGTCGCGGTCACGTGAAAGCTGCCGTTCGCCGCGCCGATCTCCTGGTACTCGCGGTTCTGACAGTCCACGGAGCTGACGCTGCCGCAGCTGCTACCCCTGGACCTGGGCGGCTGAGGGTAGATCTCCTGGTGCGTCCAGCTGCGCGGATTCGACTCCGGGCTACTAGCCGAACCGTAGCCCTCGGAGTCGAGCAGATCGTACTGTTGGAAGCTGGCGTAGGTTGACATGCTTTGTTCGTGTGCTCTTCTACGATCGTTCTAGCGGTTTCGTCTCGTTGATACTGTCGTGGCGAACGACTGCTCAAACGCCTAACACGGCGGACCTCTTCGCAACTGATTCTGGTCTAGTCTAGTGTCATCTCATCGAAGATGTCGATTACCTCGCGAACGACTCGGGGACACGCGTCACGGACCTGTCGGCTCTCACCCAGGTCAGAACATCGTCAAACAAGTGCGCTGGCTCGGTCGCTGGATAACATCGTTCCCATAGACCACGCAAAGGTATCAAGTAGTCGGGACTCTCGGGTGACTCTGGATGACACCGTGTGCATGCTTCGCGTACGGAAGCGTTGCGTAAACTGGCTTTACCTGGCGATCTCGTGGTCTGGACCATGCTGCCCAGTTTTCTTCGGGCCCGGTGGTGGGGGTTGAGAATTCCTAGGACCCACGTGGAAGGGATCCCCGAGGAGTGGAAGGGGTCCACACAGGGAAGTGGGTATCTCCTTGTAGAAGCCGCGCGACGGGGCACGCCTCCCGTCTTCCCTCGTCTCTTTGCTGGGGGCTCCGGCGGGCTAGGAGTCGAAAGACGATCGGCGGAAACGAAAGAAAGCCGCTTTATCAAAGCGGGCACGGTCACGGGACTTTGGCGCCGCGCTCTTGACATTCGACGCACGATTGCTAACCGCGTCGCCACACGGTCGAGTATTGCCTTCGAAATGCTGACTAAAATACGATTTTTCAAATCTTCTGAGATGAAAAAGTCTCATTCTATGAGCTGTTGGAACAAATGGAGAATAATATTATTTTTACCAATATTTTATTGCCATGTCAAGATTATGTCAAAGTTGTAACATAATTTTAAATACGATTTTTCAAGTCTTTTCTAAGATGAAAATGTCTCGTTTTCTGAACTGTTTGATTAGGTAGAGAACAGTGTACTAATATTATTTTTGCTATTGGCATACCTACTCGTACAGTTTAACACAAAAATATAATACATTATAATTTTTTATATTTTGTACGTTGTATAACATTTTACACGATCGAAAATTGATCTCAATCAATAATGAAGTCGTTCTGATTTTTCCTGAAATATTGTCATTAGATGGAATTTATTATAAACTTATTTGTCCATGGGATACTTCGCGTGACCTTGTATTAATTTCTCTCTGGTCCCGTTTCCTTCCCCCGTCTTTGTACTTTACGACGTTTTAAAGACGAGGGGCTGGAAAGTGTGGACAAATTTGACTATTTTACGAGGGTCCCCAGGTGGCATTTTAGCGCCAACTCTGGCCTAACTCTGGTTGACTTTTCGAAGAAATCCGTCTGAATGAATTCTTGTTTGTTCCCCGGAAAGATTTGTCTTGCGATTAGTATTTAACGTCGTCGTTACCAACGCAATGAAATTATAACTAGATTAGAAATAATATTCCCATAACAGATCAGCATGAAAAGAGAATGTCGTATATTTGATTAAAACATACTACTTTATCCGGTTAGGTGACACTTGTTTCAACAAATGTTGTTTTATGCGATTTGTACAGCGTCTAATATTGATCCAGTGTTGTAATATATTTTTTTCTAATTTTACACAGCTACGCGAAAAAGCGCATTTATCGTAACGGCAAACACGAGGACGAGCAACGAGCGGCAAGGGGAAATTGCATAACAGATACGAAAGTAACATTATCTTGATAGAAGCAGTTCTTGGATTCAACGTGATCTGTGCGGGATAACGTTCGCGGCCAAACGTGCCTGGTACGCCGGATCCACGGGGAAACATCTTTATTGACGAATCTTATTGGACATGATTATTTTTACCAGCGCAAACACCTACGTTGGTCCTCACGCTTGTTGTACCACTTAGAATCGCTACAGGAGTTCATAAATGCGTTTGCCGTTCTGCTACCATGCATTCGCACGTTAACAAAATACTTAGAATCGCGCGTGCATTCGCGCCGTAAAATGGCATAGAATTAAATTAGCGTTCAACAATATCGTTTAATAGCAACCAATAACCACAAGTAGATAGTTATAATTGTGTTAACATATACTCTATTTCGTAGAAAGAATGAATCATTGTTGCTAGCCTGAGGATTTCACGTATTTATAATAAATGAAAGGTAGGCAAAATTACAGATAATAAAAATATTATCTTTTGTGCAATTTTCAAAAAGTGAAAGATATATTTATTCGATTTGTGTTTGTTGCAATCGATCGATTTTATTTCACTAAAAGATCGGTAGTTTAATCGTTAATAGTATTTTTATAAATGTTGTACAATTTTTGAACAAACCAGTATAATTACTAGATTAAAAATCTCCCATTTTAAAATTATAATAATAGTAGTAAAAATTAAAATTATAACAGTAGTTTAAAATCGTAATAGTACTACTAAAAATTAAAATTATAATAGTAAATGCTCCGATGCATTTCGCTTTGCACTTGCAACGAATGCATGAAGATCCAGTAATCGCCTTTTAGGAGGCATAGCAATAACGACGGCTGTATGAAATCGATTAACGTTCAGCTCGTTGGGAGCCCGTGAATTTCCAAATTTTCCCGATCCCAGGAAATCCCGGCTACGGAGCACCGTAGGCGTGTCTCATTTGTTTTCGTTCTCCTTTTTCGGTAACTCGTAGTCCGTTTGGACTGTTCGCAAAAGGCGGCAGTTTTAAGAAGCTCATTAACCCCGGCTAATACGCAACAAATGAGCCGATGCCGCGCGACCGGCCCTTAACGAAAAGGAAGCGTGTACGATACGGGTTTACGCCCACGAGGGCACTTTTCCCTCCGAAAAGGGTGCTGTCGTCAGTACCTGCCTCGCATGCCGGTTATCGTTACGTATTTCCTCGCGATAGCTTCTCTGTCCAACATTGTTCAGCCCCCGTTTACAGCTTGTTCCGATAAGAGCTCGTTTATTGCGTTACGCCACTGTCTATTATTTTAGATCAAATATAAATTGAATTATTGAAGATGAAATATAAATTGAATTATTGAAAACCAAATATAAATTAAATTATTTCAGATCAAATATAAATTAAATTATTGAAAATCAAACATAAATTAAATTATTATTGGATCAAATATAAATGAATTCCTGATATTAAAAAGTTCGATTTCATTAAAGTTAGCCAAATTAAAAAAAAAATATTTTTGTAACAGGAACAGATATTTTGTTGGTTAATCAAAGAATCGTTCTGAAAAATTTCAAACTTACTGAACACCGTTGACAATTTTGGTTGTTGTTATTTTAAAAATTAGCTCAAATGTCTAATGAAAATTTCGTTAAACGTTTTTATTAATTTTTCACCAAACATTCATTAAAGTCCACATATTTATTCATTCAAAAAATTCAATTACATATAATAGTTATTATCAAACTCTTCTCAGCTCAACTTTCATACAATTAAGAACTTAGATTTTTAACCTTCATTTACAAAATGCGTTGAACAAATAAAACTACGGAAAATAATGTCCGTGCTCCTTCATCATAAACTAGTTTCTATAACGGTCGTTTCAAAAAAGAAACGACAGGCAATTCACTAATCAGAAATCAATTCGAATGAGGGAATTAAACATCGGACTCGATTGGCAGTGGAACTAAACAAAAAAAAAAAAAGAAACCCCAGAGAAGTTGTTATATTATAAGGATACCATCATTCTTCCAACTATTTATTACAAAGCCACCTAGCGCGATACAGGAAGCCGCGGAATCTGAAAAATCCGTGTTCATCAAAAAATCTCTTCGGGGAGTATACACGCAAACGCAATCATCTCGCTATACGATCCGTCCGATGATGGTATGCAAACAGTGAGGAACGAATGAGACCGGTCTGACTGTGATCCGAGTCTATTGACGTATAATAGATCCCCGGTAGGTGCTAGAATAACGATCGATCTATCGGCCAGGGCGATGTACATATAATGCAACGGGCGGGCGATAATAAATTTATTGCGAACAGCGAAGGCCGCAAATTGATTATTATTACTCGGCGGCAGCATGTTGGCTGGAGTTACAGTTTAGGCGATTCCATGTGATCGACGACGTAATGACTCGGAATTCGCCTGATATGTACCGTTAATGCACTTGCATTCGAATTCTTTCAACCGTGCAAAAATTTATTTAATACTTTTACCTTCGACAATACAATGAAAATAAACGCTGCATTTCTCTGCATTCCTAATTAAAAAATGACATGAAAATTGAACATATTCAATTAGTTATAACATAATAAGTATCAGAGACATAAAAGTATAATTTGGCATAATCTAAATACATATTAGGTAAACTTATTTCTACTATTTATCATGTAATTTGAGAGAACAATTTTCAAATCAACACGTTCCAGATAAGTTTGAGACGATTTCTAGCCTTGTTCAAAACAGAATTATGGTAAAAAAGACATTATAGCTCATATATCTAGTTAACTATAGCTAAAACTTCTGTTAACTGAAGGTATACTTAACAACCATAAGCACATACATTCACAACTGTAAGCATACTTTCTGAAAAATGATTTTTTACCGCGTTCGACGCGCGATTGGCCCACGAGCGAGCCGGTAGGGACACAGAAACAAAGGGAGCGCCTAAGTGGCTCATTTGCGGTCTCCGGCTGGGTGTCAGATATGGTGTGAGCCGATCAGATGTAAAACCTCTAAGTAACCGACGCCCACGGTCGCCTACTTTTCCAACAATTAATGAGCTGTTACCGAAAGAAGCCCAGAAATTGGCAGGACTCGCACCGTTTCGCGCCAAAGGCACGGCATCGGGAACGCTCGAAAAACGTTTGCCATCCTACCCTGTAATTAGGACACCTCCGTGTGATTCTAATTAGGGGCCTCGGTTTCCCATAAATCTCTGGCTGTTATAGAGGTCATGTTTGAATGAACCCCGGAGGAAGCGGATCTTAAATCATTTAGAAAATCAAAGCTTCGCCGAGAACCGTGTACCAGGATCGATAAACTCTTATCTTTAACTTCTTTATGCTTCTTGTCGTGGCGTTCTAATCATTTTTCGATTGTTTTATTATTAGTCGTGGTTGTAATTATAATTTGTAACTAAGAACGATAATTTCTTTATATATTTGAAATTGTATAGTGATTGGTTAAATAGGAATGTTAGTGAATTATTAGCATAAGGTTGATTTGCAAAAATAGGGAAACATTTGAGTAGTGAATAATATCACTGTGTTTTCTTTATTTTTTATTGTTTAGTGTATGAGTTACATATATTAGAATACTTGGTTACCTTATGTGAAGTCAGAAGTAGCTAAAGGATTGTTTACAAAATTTAATCATAGAAAAAAGAATACAACGCATTATTAATATTATATTATTTAATGTTATTTAGTGAGTTATAAATTATTTGGTAAATTATAATTACAGACTGTGATTGTTTATAACGCTAAAATACGTCAAAGTGCCATCATTAATGTCGTCTAATTTAAAAAAAATCGAATATTGCTTCCGTCCACGCGAATAATTAAATGTTGCATCGATTACAATTTCTTTTATCTTAACAAATTTCCTTTCTTCACACATCTGACACTGATCGGTCTCTTAATCGCTAGTAAAATTTCGTGTGATAACGTATCAATAAAACCGTATATTTTTGCTCCTTGTTTTAGGCGTCTCGTGGCATTTATTTCAGTACTTTCCGAGTGCCGTTAATATTTCAACTTATCTAACTGAATCTTGTATACTCAGCATCCATTAACCAATCAGCAAACTATTAAAGGAAAACATGAGACGCTCGCGCGTATACGTCTATATCGTTTGCCTTCCCGCTGACAGGAAAATCTATATGTCAGTTGTGCGTGATTACTTAATCAACAAATTTAAATACATAATATTTGAATGTCTGCGAGCATCAATTTTGAGAGAGGAAATTGTCGTTAACGTGTACAACAAATGCAATACATTTCTACATACATATGTCTTTACACAAAACTAGACAAAATTTATGACATAAACAAAGTATGCAAAACAAAATATGCAAAAAATATATTTTCGAAGAAAATCTAATAAAAAAAGTCATTTCCTGTGATGATAATATTAATATTTACGTTACTTATATTATTTACTTTATTCGTACAATATTTATATTAATATAATTTAGGTATTATGTTTATTTATACTTTTTCCATGTTTACCTCAGCCACGCTGCTCGAGTTGCCAATGATATATAGATTCTAAATAATGAAAATGACCGTCGATTTGCTCGTTCATGTTAAGTTGTTAATAACATCGCTGGCATCAATCTCAAATCTAGATTAATTGCTTCCCCTTTGTCCTCCCCCCCCCCCCCCCCCCCTCCCCCTGTAACTCCGTTGACGTGTAACGAGATAGGAGGAGGTTACGGGTCATTGCCTCGCGAAATCATCATCGAAAATTGAATGGCAATGAACTGTGGCGGCGGATGCGTTAGGCGCGTTGCACCTTATACGTATAAAGCTTATAATTTATAACTCATTAAATGGTACACGTCAAATTGAACTCAATCATCCTGAAACATCATTATCCGATACAATGCGCGACCGGAAAACGTACGAAAATGAAAACGAGAGGAGCTATACCTTCAGTCGATTTAATGTATTTCAATAATATATTTTTAAAATAATATTTAAAATAATAAATAATCTTTATATAATATATCGTTATCGTGTTTTCAAGTACTTTTGTAAAATAATTACGGTTGTAAAAATGGAAAAGATATACTCACGCTGTAAATATACATATACCAACACTCTAACGCGTTTTAGGAACGTAATAATTTAGTATAGTATGATACGGAGTCAAATAATGCTGTAATTATTTTTTATTCTTTATATATTTCATTTATACAAATCGTATGGGAAACGCTGATTGTTATAATATCTTCTAACTATACTATATTTATTTATTCTACTATACTATATTTATTATATATTTATTCATCAATAGACTGTGGATTTTATGCATTTGTGGCAACAATAATACAGGTTCTATACAAAACCGTGACTTGTTTAAGACTGCTGTTTTACTGTTGTTGATTTAATTAAACCATTAAAGGAACAATTAAGTAAAAATTAATTTGTATTTATTATAATTTATTTGGCAAATTTTTATTTCGCACAAGGATGATATTACCGAGTCAAATTGACTGACTTATGATAATGTGTAGTTATGTAGTTAATTACGTCGGTTGAGGGGTCACGGTTCGGCGCGCGCGCTCCGTTTTTGGCGGGAGATTTCGTAGATTTCGTTCGGGGCAGCCGTTTCGTGGATAACGGTCGAAGCACATCGGGCTCATTGGAATTCCTGTAGATACTGGGATACGTCGCGGTGTCTTCTTCGCGTTTCTTTCCATGGGTCGTTACCCACCAGTGCGCAACGTACGGCCTCCTGATAGTTATAAATCAAAATATCGGGATTAAATCGCACGTCGCCTCGCCACGCCGTCGCTGCGTTACGTTTTCCAGCGATCGAATCAGAAATTCAATAAATCACGTTCTATAAAACGTTAACAGAACCAAAAACAACAATATCGCTCACGCAAATAGTAATTTTTGCTTTCCCAATTTCAAAGATACCTAAATATATATTTAACGTAGTATAACAAAATTTTCAAATTTGGAAGGTGAATGTGAAATTTGCTGTTAACATTTTATTTAAATTTGAATGTATAAAAATCTGCCATATCGCTCATGAAAATAGTAATCTCTGCTTTTACAATTTAAAAGATACCTAAAAGTATATCTAACACAATATAATAAAACTTTTTTGGAAAATAAATTCGAAATTTGCTATTAATAATTTATATCAATCTGAATGCATAAAAATGTGTAAAAATTCAGTGCAGAAATAACGAACGTAGTTTTTATTTTATATATCTGCGAAAGGGTTTTTTGGCGAGATCCAGCAACCCGTTCTGCCCAACGAACAAAGTAGCATTATTATTTCCGCGGACATGTAAATATGATAAATGTGTATATCCAAAAGACACCGTTACATGTAATCGACACTCGTTTGCCTGTCTTCTTGTAATCACGCCTGTCTTCTAATGGCCGGACACTTTTCTAGAATTATTGTGCAGCCTCCGCTGATTTCACATTAATCTCCGTTTTATAATCAGCCCCGTGATCGCGTCTACCGTTAGCAAGTTTGAAAAATCCGTACATCTGTCTTTCCACTTAGCTTTTCTGTCACCGTTCCATTAACTTTGATTTATTATTGGTTTACGCGGCCGTTGTCGAACCAGAGATCCGAAATTTTTATTAATAATACTCGTTTGGAATATACACGCGTTACAATGGTGATTCTAACGAGGATCCGAAACGATTCTTTTGTTTAAGAGGAAGAAATTTTCCAGCTGAAATTTGATTTATTATCGATTTAAAATTGTCAAGAATTAATATTACATTACATTGTTATATTAGTATTAATAATCAGTATTATTAATTTCTTATTTCATTTATCATTTTATTATAATATTCTCTTACAATTTGGAAATATATAATATTTTGTGAAGTAGAATATTCGAGCAATAAAACCTGATTGCAAATTTTAATTAGAATATACCTTAGGAACAAAGCTCGCTATATTATTTTTCTTTCAACTTGCTATTTTCGCTAAAATATTTCGGTCTTCAATTTTCTTTTTTAATAAATAAAAGGACAAAAATAGACTCAATATTCAATTAAATATAAATATTGCTGTTTCAAAACAGGTGAAAAAATATTAGAATATCTGTCTTTATTCGTTCTTCGTTGATATCTTGACCCTCCGACACGAGAGCAACGTTTACATACAAAATATTATATCGTGAATAGAAAAAAGTGTAAATCACACGGTTTGCATCCGATACTTTGATAGTGATGAAGACACGGAAGAGACGAGGCGAGAGCCAGAGATAGAGACAGAGAGACCTGATACTTACGATAATCGTACGGTCATCATCATCCCGTTACCAGCAAGAAAATCTCTAAACAAGAAAAAACGAATACGTAATTTTGCTAAATCACGATGTCCCGTGTGTTAACCTTTCGGCCGGTGTCATCAAACACGCTCGAAAATATTGCAGAAAAAGAACTAAACTACTACTAAATTTTTGTATTAAAAAATACGTAAAATAAAGGAACAAAAAACATTTAATTTATACCATTCAACCAAAGTTAATTCTGTTCGAAAATAAAGTAAAGGCGCAGCAATTGTTCACCCCATAATAATCGACTCGGCTACCCTAACCTTAAAATAAATCATCTGTCAATTAGTTCAAACATCTCAGGGTACTGCTACTTCCTGACCGTCCGAATAGCAAATTCTAAGAGTCTACGAGTGACACGGCGCTCTCATGGTTGGATGAAATCCTTCTACCCGGTGTAGGGGTCGGGGGGAAGGGGAAAAAGAGTAGGGGAGTCGTCGAAGATGTTCCCGGTCGCGTGCCGTTGTGCTCTGCTGGGCTCAACGATCTTCTCGCACATGACACACCGGAATAGGACATTACGACATTGTGCGTGGCATTACACACGGGCCCAGGCCAGCGCGGTGTCCAGATGCCCGATGCCCCTGACGCCTCAACCATGGTGCCCGGCCTATAAGCATAGGATCCCGGATAGTCGGTCCGCGCCACGCGATCGGCACGTGGCCCCTGCAATTGCACCGGCCTGTGGCCCCCTCGGTCACGCTTTGACGATTTGCCTTGGCCGCTCATCGTGGACGGGTTACACGTTCCTTCGCCGACGATTGTTTCATCGATCTCGTTTTATTAACGCGATTTCATCGATCTCATTTTATTAACGCGATCTCATTTTATTAACGCGATTTCATCGATCTCATTTTATTAACGCGATTTCATCGTCGCCGCATCTCAGCGACGGATTCAGATCTCTGATCGTCGCTGACGTTTGAAGTTTTATTTAAATGATGGCAACCCTTCGACGATGAAAATTTCGAGAGAAATGATGACGTTGCCAAAGTTAAAAACTGGAGAACTTTTGATGGAAATGGGACAAAGCGATGCTGTATTTCTTACATTAAAACGTGGTAGAATGATGCTATTAAAAAATAATAGCAAAGTTATGTTATAAATATTACACGTTAATCGTCAAGACTAAATTGCATCTAGAATCTAAAAAAAGTTATTCGACTTCGTCGCAAAGTGGGTGTTTCGGTTGCACCGCGCGCCGTGCCGCGTCGCGCCACGCCACCGGAACGCTCACCCACCCCTATCCAATATGGATTACCGGGCTGAGGATAATTGACCCCTCCTATTGTTATTTACGACTATTTACCGTAGCTTGACTCTCGTATTGGTATTTGACTTCTGTCGTGTCGCGTTCCCCCAACCGCGGTATCATACGACGGACACGCAACGTTATGGAAGGGGGTTGATGCTTCTGTTTCGAAAATGATTACGAGTTGTCAAGCTCGCGCTCGGCACTGTGACGAAACTGACGCTTGTTCGGGGAAGCACGCTTTTCAGACACGCCGCGAAATTGCTTTCGAATTAGACGCTATTTCGGCGTGGCGAACGACATTCTTCGCGGATGAGCATCGATGGACCACGTTGTAAAGACAATAAATGAAGCTGGTCGGGGGGTGTCTCTGCCGCAACCTCGCGGTTGTAAATAAACTACGGGTTTCGTGCGTTGTGAGAAGAAGAAAAGGGTCAGATAATTTGCAACAAAAGAAATATCTGAAAAAGACAGTCTGTCGGACTACGATCACATATTTTAAGATTATCAAAATTAAAAACTGTTTTAATTCTTTTGAAGGTTGTCGTGATCTGACTGACGGATTTTTTTATATATTTTCTATTGTAATATCTTGTTAAAATTTAAGGGGAGAACCGTTTTCTACTTATTTATCTGGGAGAAAGATTAAAAGAGCTGGAGGATACGATACAGTTTTTTCATTTTAATAAAAAAGTTATTAACCCTTTGCAGTCGAAGTCGCTTTAACTTTAAATCGGAAATAGTGTTTTCAACCTACTGTATTTTCATCTTGTATAATTTATGTTACTACCTAGAGGCTTTCCATGCAAGTTCCGCCGATAATCTCCTCAATAATCAATCGAGTGTTCCCCAGCAGTCGAACATCAATACTAATCACCGCAATTAACGAACGAATATCTCAACCACAATTCTAAAAAATTAATAATCTTGTAACCTACTCAGCATTCATTTAACTCGCCGATCCGTTCGCTTTATTATCCTACTCTCGCCAACACGAAACGCACCAGCAATAAGTCGTTCACGAGTCCAGCGAAGATCCTCCATGTCAGATTTCTGGGAGACGCGGCACTCAAGGTGTCAAGCCTCCTCCAAAGCCCGTAGGCCTGCCTTCCTCCCGTACCGGCCGAAAAAAAAAAAACACGCAGCAATTTAATATGGTACAACCTAATTGGTTGTCGAAGATCCGAGGATAACGGCGATGGTCTTGGCGCATGGTTCAACACGGTACTTCACTTAGGACTGCCGAGTGACTTAGGCGAACCGGCACGGAAGACTTTCGGGTGGATCGTCTTTTATGATGGGTGGCGATGCCGACGATGTTACCACGCTGTAAAATTACCTGACGATTCGGAAGCCTCGTTACGAAAACCTCGTCGTTACCTGCGGCCTGGCTGATACGCCGACTCTCGTGGCAATTGTCGGATAAACCGGGACAAGGCGAAAAAGAGAGAGAAATAGAGAGAGAGAGAGAGAGAGAGAGAGAGAGAGAGAGAGAGAGGAGCGGCGAGATAAGGGCAAAAATGTGAGAAGCCGAGGGGAAAAAAAGATGGGAACGGTGGCCCCGTGTCGTAAATTCTCGTCGACTGGCCCGCTAATGGACGTTTCCTGTCGAACCTCGAGAAATCGTCGCGAGCACAGCCGCGAATATTCCCTCTCGACGACATTGTGCGACGTGCCGGTTGACAAAGTAACGATAAAGACTTGCGCGCGTCGGGGACTTCTCCACGGTTTACGGTACTCCCGCGGGTACACCTTCTCGGCTACACGGCGACTTAACCCTGACGAGATAACGCGTTTGTCCCGCGCTCCCGCGAGTCGCCTCAGAATGCGGACCGTGTCCGAGGAATGGTGGTATTATTGTACAGGCTTGTCCTTCTTAATAGAAGGGATTTCAGTTTGTAGCTCGCCGGGTTGCCTTAACTCTCGGCTGGTGCGATCGTGGTCACGAAAATGTCTCGGCCGTCGCGATAAGCTGCGAGCAAAAGGTTCAAGAAAGATGTCGATTCTATGAAATGTGTGCTAGGCTGGGATACAGAAGTTACAAAGAGAACATGGGCTTTTTAATTTCTTTCTCAATTATTCCAGCAAATTGGAATTCTTGTGGAAAATTCTGCATCCTGACACTACGGAGATCAATGCAAATTTCGCTACAAAATTCTCCAATGCAAAGTTATCCATACTTAACCCTTCGCACTCGGAGCCATTTTAACTGTAAATCTGAAAGAATTCTTCTGGTTCGTGGTATTTCTATACTATTTAACAAAATAAATTTTTCACGATTCTCCCCAATTGTTCTTCAGCTATAAAACAAAAACGGACCACCGATTGTCGACAACTATAAAAACGAGCCGCGAGTAATAATAATTGTCTATTTCTGCCTACAAGTTGCAGGACAATTAAACAAAATTTACTGTAAAATTTACTGACCTTTTTTGGCCGCTTAATTGCAGTTTGAGAACGTTTCGCAACAAAGTCACGCGTCACGAAGCAAAACTCTAGCTACGGATACGTATAGAGCGCAACAATGATTATCGGGGCAATTAGAAAGTAATTAATCCCGTGCACCTCGTTTATAGTAGCCGACCACCGGAGCACGGTCACGGTTTCCCGGTCAGGATGTAACCGATGCAACAGATGACACTCGCTTCACGATGGCACCACCCAGCCTATCACTACGCCGGGGATACCGCAGTCATTCTCCGCCCCAAAAGACTGC
The DNA here is from genome assembly GCF_028453695.1 of Augochlora pura. NCBI lineage: Eukaryota > Metazoa > Arthropoda > Insecta > Hymenoptera > Halictidae > Augochlora > Augochlora pura. The sequence goes on along the minus strand of NC_135772.1, from coordinate 16,751,350 downwards.
GGACTCGTGCCATGTGGCGATCCCCTCTAACCATCTACCGACACGTCATCGGTATAGCTAATTTACGATCGCGCCCTAAACGGATATATACCTTTCGACTTTTCGCCCTAGAACAGATCGACGGGTGGATCAATTTCGGGAAGGGGTCCAAGTAAATCCGATATTTTCGATCGATTTCAGAACCTGGCGAGCCTGTGATTTTTAAACTTTGGTCTGCGGAAGTTTTGTAAAAATTATTTATCAAATATTATCAAAACTAGCGCGACTATATGATTTACAATGCAGGTATAAAAATCGGACGGTGTTATAATAATTAGCAATACTGAATTGAAAGGAGAACGTGGAAGAATCGCTAAATGATTTTTGGAGATCAGAAGATGCTTGTTTCTTCTATAAAGACGTATTAACCCTTTTGCACTCGAGTGGTGACTCTAAGACACCATTAAAAACTGTACCATCTTGTAAAATAATTTTTACACGATAATATAATAATCTAACATTTATACAATTTCTTTAAAATTATACAATTTCTACGATGGAAAGATAAAAATCAATTTATAGCAATTATAACAAATATAGCGATTAAAACACACTGTGTCCTCGCGACGCTCTGTAGACGGTACAGGCGCACGCTGATACGCGTGTTCCGAGTTCTCCTGATTACGGGGCGAGGGAAAGTATCGAAAAGAAGAATCAATCAAAATAATAGTCGTCGCGCGCAGTGCTCGTCCGACGGTTTCGTTTCATCTGGCCGGTGCGACACTTGGCGCACAAAGCAGCATCGGCACTCCTCGTCTCGAAGCGAAAAGCCGGCAGCAGGGTACGAGTGCGAAGTGGCCACGGTCTACTTGAATGCGCCCACAGCGGCTTGGACAGTGGTCATCTGTGCGCCATATTTCGGACACGGTGCGGCGCGTGCCGTGTCGATAATACCACACCGATGGATTCAATGACGAACGATAAGTAATTACAATACGAGAGAGAGGCCCACACCGAGGCAATAATTTATGCAGACAATAAGACATATGGTTCGACAGTCGGTCGTAATTGAATGAGACACACCGAGAAACTCGAGAAACTGTTTTTTTTTGCAAAAAAATTGCAATACGGATTCCCAAGTCCATGTTAGAGCGATAGTTTGTGTAGTTTTTAGTTTGCGGTGTGTGCAACAATTTAGTGACCAGGATACTTTGCTAAGATTTTCGAGAGATCGTTCTGAGCAATTTTTCTACTGTTTGATTAAGTTTCTGGTCTTCAATGGTTAATTATGTGTGATCCATAATGCAATAGAATCTCGATTATGTGAATTGATAAACAAATTATTAATATCTTCACTTTCTTCTTGAACTGCTAACGCTAATAACAATTTATATAATATAATAATACAATACTATAATAACGCGAGGAATAATCGCGTTTTTATTTCCAAATTGTCCAATTTTATATTCACTTGGATTTTAAATATTAATATTCGAATCTTCGATGGAACTAAACTAATTATATTATCGTTTCAATTTATTCGTTTCTACTTGAAAGCAATTATAATAATAACAATTAATAGCGCTGCAATTCCCACAGTAATTTTAGCTTATCACAATTGCGAAATGTATTTAAAACATTTTATTTATTTCATTTATCATTGATTATAAAACTGAAGCGCGCATAGAACGACAGAGTAACGTCGAGATCGCAATTATACTTTAAAATTATTCAGCGTTCCAAGCGTGACGTATTATGTAAGCATCGATTACTGGGCTCCGTGTGCGTTATCGAGTTTGATAACAGGCGCACCACCTACAGCGCAGCTTCGAACCGCGATTCAGAGATGTCGCTGGAACGAGAATTTTCTCGCAAGTGCTCGCTATGACGTTGGTAAGTATATAAGCCGCAATCGGAGCAGTCTCGCTGGGTGGAGTCCGAAGCGTCAACGAAATAGAGAACCGAGAGTACTTGTATCTTTGCGATGCCATCAGACGTGATCGTCTGACGCCATCTCACAGATTTACCACTACCACGATTCGATATTCTCTTGGCTTTGCTACATTTAACACCGATAAGAGTTCGACTGGCAGTGACCAAGTGGCTCTTATACTTGCGGTGCACGCTTTATTAATGTTCAGTTAAAGTTCAAGACGAAACAATAATGCGGTACTCTCTCGAATTACTTCTGAAGTACGTGACGCGACGTTGACTCCATTTTTTGCATATTTTTATGAAATCTACGACTTTCGCTGCTTATTTTTCTTTACTTCTATTAAAAAATGTTTATTTTTCTTATTTTTAATAAATACGTTTGTATCGCAAATTATAATTCGTCGATGCATTGTACTGTTTTTCTTTATTGTTAATTATTTTCCATTTGTAATAGCATATATATTTTCGATGATTGTTTAACCCTTGAACACGTAAATTAAAATAGATTTTAAGTCTTTGCAGTATGTTCCCAACCCGTTGAAAAACATTTTTCACGGCGCCATGGGTGTTATCGAAACGAATCTCGGCTTCGTCGCATCTTCGAAGCGTTACGATCGACAAGATTTTTCCCCCGACTCTACTTTAATCACGAAAAGGGTTAACGAGTTTTGCGTTCGAGCCAAGGAGAGCGGTGGCAAAATCTTTCGACACGGAGTCAGGTGGCTGGAATCGTAATCCCGCCGAAGGTGCTGCCTTTGACACCATAAGGGTAGCGAGGTGTCATAAGATTTTCGATGATCCGCTCACCCTCGTGCCCCGGAACGAATCGTCCTTCCTTTCAGGACCTCGGGTCCTTCGTCCTCCAGTTACGGCTCGTTAACGGACAACACGCTGCAGTAATGAGGATGTAATTTCTGTTGGAGAATTACCGACCGCGCGCGAGATAACCCTGAAACCGCCCTTTCGTCGCAGCCTTTAATTCGCCGTGACTGTGTTTCGCTTTGCGAACATTTACTACGAATTATTTTCATAGCCGTTCATTGTTTGAAAAGTATTTCAGATAATTTTAATTTTATAGGCGTTTACTTGCTTATTTCATAGTTCTAGTAACGCAGTGTTTATCAAAATTAAATTGCGCTCCGTAGGAGTTCGTTTCCGGGGATAATTAATTTAATATTTATCTAACAAGGCATATTAAATATTTTTATTAAAAAATACTGCGTTGCTAAAATAATCTGTTTCTCTAACCGTTACTTATACTAGAAGCAGATCACTTGCTTAAAACATTTCTCCAATAATAAATAGTCATGAGGACAATTAGAGTTATAGATTAAATTATAGTACATAATTTTATAACAATAATTACTAAAATAGTTACAACTAAGAGAAAATAATATTTACAAGTTACCAAAATCTTCTTCTAGCGTTTATTACTAAATGCAAACTAAACACACATAACGTGCAAGTAATTACAACATACTAGCAAACATAACAAAATTAATATTAACATAGCAAAGCAACATTGATGTATAAATAAAGCGATGCAAGTGCCTGTTGCGTCTCATATCCGAGCTAACAGAGTCTTCTTCCGAATTCGTCTCGGTTTCGTCGCGCGCGTGTGTGTCTACGGTGATCGAACGGGCGCGAAGAAGAAACTACGACAAGGGATGGGACCGTGGAATAGATGGAGAGACATAATATTCGTTCACAAAGCACGGAAATAAAGGACGCGAAAGGTTCGAAGAATTCGTGGGACGGATTTGACCGAGTACAGGCACGCCATCATTGGGCGTGACCAAAAATGGGCGAGTTTTCGAGATCGTAGCCGGTATCCATTTCAGGTCAAATTTGCGCCGCTTGTGATCTTTCACGCCGGTTTTTTTTCCGTCAGAGGTTAGAAACAGTGATCTTCACGGATTCGCTTATTTCTTGGCGCATTCCTTTATTTTCGCTTCGGTCGTAGCGATTGCAATCGATGGATGTTTAAGTCATCTAGTTGTTTAACTTGTAAATATAGTAACGTGTGTTATAAGTGTAAATACTATATACATAAAATATAGTATAGATATAGTATAGAAATATAATATATATTTTAAAATATATATTATATATATTATCATACGTGTTATATGTTATATTATATTATAGATATTGTAATATATAATATACATGTTATCTATACTATATTTTAGTATATAGTATACAGTATAAATATAATGCATTTAAAAATATTCCAAGCGTTCTAAAAATCCTCCATAGTGTCTCATTTTGCTAAAACTGCAATAAATATTATTTCATACTTCATTCACCATAATAAAATACCACAAACCCTTACACACTAACAAAAATCGTGAATACCGCGTAAATATATCTTAGTTATAACTTAGTGTGTTTATGCTTTTATTATTACACCATCGACGAGAGTAGTTTAATTTCTGAAACAGGATACATCTGTCCAGTGATGAGTGATGGCTAATTGATGAACATCACGATGGAATCCACATTTACGACTGAAAGCTGAATGACCGTTCGATGGGAGTGAAAAACAAGAAAAGCACGCGGACCCAACAATAACGAGCTCTATTGTGAGGCACGTGCCGCTGTCCGCCCACGCGTCCCGAAACGAACGTTTTTCCACGGACCTCGCCAATTTGCTGTACGGAAAAGGGTTACCGATCACTGTCGCCACCCCTTTCTTTCGTTCGGGGGTCATTCTCTGACCATAAGAACACTCCTAGAACCGCCAAATGTCTAGAATCGCTGCTCGCTCATTTTGTCGATCTACACCGACCATCAAAATTTACCCTTTTGTCGTTGGAACAGTATTTTGCTAACTAACAATAAGCGTGGCATTGATGTTAGGTTTCAGTGTTTTAGGGGTGGTGTTGCTTAACGATAATAATTCGATACGATCTAAATAAATAATTTTAAGGTTGCAAAACAATACTTTATTTACACAATCTAGTGACATCGGTGATTTATAATTCTTCGTAACTCTAACATCGTTTTATTAAATAATTAAAATTAACGGTGTCGCGTCGCAAGTTCCTCTTTGGCCCCGTGTTATAATTGTCTTAATGGACGGCATAAACTGACTGTGTACTGTAATCATAGTAGCTTAATTATCGAAACTTCTTGACTAGTTAACTCCTTAATGATTAAACGTGAATTAATATTCAGTAAAATATTCGATACCGTTCGGATATATATATTATAATGGCTTCGCAGAATTCCGTTGTAAAACTTAACACAAGCACGGCGAGTAACTAACTAACTAACTAATTCTAAAATATCGATAGTTATTAGAGTATTAATGGCACTATCTTTTTACAATTCTATTATCACTTATTACGCACTCGGTCAATTATTCTAACAAAAGTAGTTAAATATACGTCGATTGAATCTCCGTTAACAGCATTACATAGAAATTAATAATAATTAAAAAGTGATATCGCAGTATCAATAAGTACGATAAAAAGATTCCCGCGTATTTAAAAATTATTTGACGCACGAATTAGACTTCATAATATCGAGTGCCTCCCTAATCTTTGGATCATAAGCCGTGAAAACGATCGAGATGCTCTTAAAAATAACAATTACTTTACACGTGATCCGCTTATAATTTAACTCTCATGCAAATATACACAGTATAAATATATATATATATAAAAACCTAAATAAAAAACTAGTCTTTCGTATAAAAACACTTGCGCAATTTTTAGTGCATTATTTTAAGTTATATCCTGCAATTCGTTACAAAACGCAATATCTATAATCTTATAACCTACGATCAATATTTATACTACTTTAAACAATATTACGATAGTAAATGCATCTTCGCTGTGCATTCGTGGAACTTAAAATTTATGTTCGACAATTAACAATAGCTAAACTCATTTTTAGTTGCTAAATTATGACTACATTATGTCGTATTATTTTCACTCAATAATAACCTTATGGTTATTCTCATACTATGCGATTCAGTCTACTCTCTATATAGCCTTGCAATTTTCACTTTACATGTATGTATAAACCTCCATTCTTAAGCGATTGTTAACCCTTTATCGATCGGTAACCTATAAATCCGCCTTTTCTCTGATCGGTAGCCTGTGAATTGGTTTATAATGGTAATCAATAATTTGTTATCTATTATTGATATAAAAGTGTTAGATTGTACTACTATAAATTCCATGAATTATTATTCAATCCTTTAAATATCAGACACTTTTCCAAATTAATAAAACAGATCAAATAAATATTGTCTAATGCCAATGTTATGAAAATATAAAAATGATACTAGATTCAATCACCCTGTAATAACAGAAATGTTCATAATCGAACGACCGGTCGGTAAATTGTTAACAACTGAATGACAATCGCACATCAGAAAAATAAAATACATTGGCGTGCCAATAAGACAACAGGCGCCAGAATAATTTGTTCCTACCATTGCAACGCCCTGCCCCGTTATTGCCATTTTCCATCGTGTCTCTGTAGAAGATCGCACAGCGCCGCGATGTAAGTCTGCGCCATTTGCAGCGTCTCGAACTTGCTGAGCTTGTGATCGGCGCCGAGGCTGGGCACGACCTCCCTCAATTTGTCGAAGGCGTCGTTCAAACCGTTCATGCGGCGTCTTTCCCGCGCGTTCGCCGCGAGACGCCGACGCTTCAGGACGCTCGGCGACGGCGGCACGTCCCGCGATCGCCGTCTTCCGCGTCGCGGGCTGCTCGTCGGCGACGATTGCTTCTGAAAGTGATCAGTGAATTTGAAACCTCTGCGGTGGTATTGATGAACCCTTTTCGGTAGTATTAATGAACCCTTTTAGGTAGTATTAGTGAACCCTTCGCGATCGTATCAATCAACCCTTTGCGGTGGTATCAATTAACCCTTTGCGATCGTATCAAATATAATTGTCACACCGGTTGCTATTAATTTAAGGTGAATAAACAGTGATACCGGTGGCCGATAGTAGACATAAAAAGGGTTAAGTCCTTCGCGATCTTCCATGAACAAATGCAACATTTTTTTAGCTGGCGCGTTGAAAATTAATTAATTGCGTAAAACTCGTGGACGAAGGAATGAACGAAGATCAGTTGTGATACGATTGCGAAGGAATAAACAGTTCCGATAATTTGGAAAGAAAATTGATTTTAATAAAAATTCGCGGTGTCCTTGTGTCCGACAGACGCCCGAGATTATCCCTGCGTTCGCGACGGGACAAAATGAAAATAGAAAATCGGAAAGAACGAAACGCGACGTCGCGTTCGATCTTTCTCTAACGCACCTGCGCGGACGTGACAGGCTCCCAACAAGTTCTGCGCTGCTCGGCGATCATCTGCATCGGCTTGCTCTTTTCAAGCATCTGAAATTTCTGTTCCTGCGGTGGTGTCTCGTAGCAATAAGCCGCGGATACGTATTCAACGGAGTTCTCTTCATGCAGCATAGACCCGGGCGAGACCGTGTGACTTATCGCGTGCTGTGGTCCGTACCTGTTGAAATTGAATGGGAGCTACATGAGCATCCGTTGACCGCAGGATCAGCTAATGCATGGCATCACGGGCCAATTTAGCCTGCCTTCTTTCGTCACAAGGTGCAATAAACGCCGTAAAAAATTAGCGCTCTCAATGTCGCGGTGCGGACGTGCGCGCACGAAAGCCGGGCAAAAGTGCCACGAGGCCGTCGAATAATGTGCGCTTGAAGAAAACGAAAAAGAAGAAAAAAGGAAAAAAAAGAATAGGAGAACAACGGTTGACCGAGCCGTGATTCGCGCTTACCTCTGCGGTGTCATGGGTGTCAGCACACCGAAAGAACTCCTGTCGTACGAGTCCGGCGTTCGCGAGTATTTCGGGACCGCCTCGTTCTCGTAGCCGATCGGCTCCGGCTCCTTTCGCGGCGTGTGCTCGTCTTTGTGACCGTAGCCCTCGCCGTACGGGATCTTCACGGAATCGTAGTTCGGGGAATTGTACGGCGAGGGGTACAACGTGTCGTACGTTCGCGGTGCCGAGTACGTGCTCGTTATCATCGCGGTGGTCACCGGGTAGTCGTGCGGGTTCGTCATCAGTGCCATGTTCACGGCGACTCGATTCGACGATCGGTGGTCACGTCAGACGACAACCGTCCCCGACATCGTGCTCTCAAACATTACTGAGATCGTCGAAATTGTTGCAACCGATCACCAAATGCAATTGTCAACTTCTCGACTCAAGACATAATTGAAAGTAGCACAACTCGATGACGTTCGACGTCGAACTCGGTATCACATTAGCAATCCATGAAGCTATTCGATAAGCACTCCGACGAGATTTTCGTTCACTGTTCCATTCAGCGTCGATGGTACCGCTGGCAGATCCTGTTGGCAAGAGTACACTGAACACAGAGATCATGCGATCGGCTTAACAGCAAGAACAGCAAGAAGTCGCCGATCTTCGCGGTCTAAAGGCTGGAGTTTGAGTGTGGCGCGTGCCGCGCGTCCTTCAGCACATCAACATATGGTTCCCACTTCGTTTTATGTCCATTCTATAGGTGCACCTGGTGGCCAGTTTGTGCTCCTCCTGTAGCTACCCTCTCCTCCTCCTCCTCATCCTCCTCCTCCTCCTCTTCGTCTAATATCACTTTACCCTGAAACGAAGCGTGCCGCACCGCCACCGCCGCCGCTTCCCACCACCGACACCGCTCGCTTTTTCCTTCTTCCCTTTCCTGTCCCCGGCGTTATCTCTCCGCGTGCACAGAAGCTGGACACTTCCTGAAGGGAAGGTGGTACCTGTTGATCCAGATAACGGAGGCCGGGCGAAGGGGTTACTAGTTGTTGATTTAAATTGCATCCTGGAAAATCGACGACTTAATCACGAGCACGGACGATGTTAAAAGGCTTCGAAGTTTAAAGGGAAAGGGATGCGAATTCAGGAAATTGATCACTGCTTATTTTTTAAACGCTGTATTCTTGTAACTTAAATAATATGGCGGAATGAATAAAGTTACGGTGGAATAGGTTTGCGGATTTATTTGGATTTTCTTCGATTGCATTTACCGTTTTGTCAACATCGAGCTTTTGTTAGCACTTTCCAATGTAAAATCTGTAAAATTTGCTGCACTGAATATTTTCATTTGTTGTCGAATAATATATTTGTTAAGACATGCTTCTGTATCGAAACAGAATTTTATTTAAAACGACTGCTTCGTTTTGTTTCGTTTCCTTGATCACTGTTTGAAAAACATTTCACACCCTGCACATAAATAATGTTCCATAGCAACATTTAAAACGTAACGATTGTTAATTGGCTGTGGAATCTTGAGGCAAGGTTTCACATTGTTCAAATTCTTCTTCACTTCACAAAACACGATCTCTTCGCTGCGGTTCCCACGCGTAAGACCGGTGACTTCGACGACCACGCAAGACATGTCCTGCGCGGGAAACGTCCGAATCCTGTTCTACGCGTCGGTTTTCTCTGTTCAGCCCTCTCCCAGGTGCACTTCTCTCTTTATAAAACACTGGCGACAAGCTAAACCTTTTTCTTCGCACATCTCTCATTAGAAGACTCACTTTCTTCCGTTTAACTTTTGTACTCGGTAATGTTCCGTGAATTAGTTAGTTTAAAGTGAAAACGCCTTTCTTCACTTCTCGTTATATTAATATAATGAATACGTCATAAAGTGTACAATGAACATTAAATAATGTACACACTTGAATTGTATTTTTAATCGCATAAAATATAATATCGAGGATAGTTTATTTTCACAGTAAATAACATCAAAAACCAACGTTCGATAAAAATTGTACTTTCTGCTGTTACATTGCTTGTTTTTTATTGTTGCTACAATATATGTATATTAAATTGAGCACTAGGACTATAATATAGTTTTTCTTGAGGGAAACGCGCGTCTCGGATCATTTTCCAGCAGATGCGACCGCATTTTCGAGAGTTTTTCTAACCGACGTTGGTCTTCACGCTGAAAATTTAATTCCAATTACCGATTTTCCAGGCTTTGTCTCGCTTGTACAAAACACACCGGCAGACTTTCACTGTTTCGCCGGTACACTTCGACGAGGCGACAGATGCTATTATAATGGGAAGCCACGGAATATAATAACCGCGTGTAATATGTGTATCTTATCCGACGCGTAAGAGAACAATGGCAGAGGAAGTGAAAATAAAGAGGAAGCGGGATATACTCGCGCGTGCATCGATGTCTCTAGACCACGTGTAGCTGGGGATGTCCACCGTCGGGCACGCCATCGGAAAAGTATTATAAATCGATTGAAAATATGATCTTTGTGAAATTCTTTTTTTTATTGTCATCTATGTAGACTTATACAGGATTATTAGGGATGCGTCTAAGTGTCGGGTATATTTGAGATATACAAGTAAATTAATTAGCAATATGTGGAAGAATAAATGTAAAAAATTATACTAAAAGAGGATATGCAATTAGATGATATAGGTAACGGAGGTTAAATTATAGATTAGAGACAAATTAGAGATAAATACAGTGCTGTTTTAGAAACTTAAAAATAGTCATTAGCGGATCTATAAAATTGATATACGTACATTACCGACCAGATGTTTCGTATCATTCCACAAATTAGTTTCCACATCTGAGTAGCATCCCTTATTGGTCCTCCCAAAATTATCCAGCGATACGTTCTTTGATTTTAACGCTATCAAATCCTCCATTTCTACAATTATAAAAATTGCAAAAAACACTGCCACAAGAAATAACAAGATAAATATAGCGACCAGGGCAACAGCTATGACAAAAAAGTTTCTAACGTCGCATTTTCTCGCTCGAGAGACACCGCGTATCAATTTTCCAAAAGAGGCTCGCGCGTAGGTTTTTCGGCGAGAACGTAGAAAAATCGACGGAACGCAACGGTCACAGCTCGGAGCGAATCGCCTTGGGACAATTAGCGATAGCCATCTTGCAGCGGGACCTCTGGGTCCGTCGGGTGAAGGGGCTGTGCGCCGGGCCGTGAGCGGCGCGTGCCCCGCGCCCGGCGAGCAACTGGGGCGCATGACGAAAGGAACTGCAAGGTGTTACCCCGCCGAGTGCAGGAGATTGCAGGATAAAGAGTACCGACCGAGGGGAGAAGATAGAAAAAAAAACTGTCTCGGGAGCACTCGGACGTGAAGACACCACCTTCCCTCCTAGGACCACGAAGTCCGTTAACCCGGGGAAGGGGGCGATAAAATTGCTAATCAGCGATACGCGGCGTCTTTTAAATCGTGCCACGTGTACCAACCGAGAGAAACTGTAAGAGACACTGGACACTTGTCAGCGCGTCATGGTTGACGGTGGTTCTGTAAATAATATTCGACGCGGATTAATGGCGTGTCAGCATTTTCCATTTATATTGGACAATCACTTTCACGTGTTGATTATAATAATATTTCATGTATTCGTAGTCCTGAGACTAAGCTTATAATTCCATGATTTTGCAATGCCAATTATTGTAGAAGATACATTTCGAATGATGTTATTATAATTATTTTATTACTATGTATCAGCGTTCTATCGTTTTTTCCTCATCTATATGAAGTCTAGATAATCAATTTTTAGGTCGAGAGACGTATTGAATTGAATTGTTTGTTTAATTTTTCTGTAATATATGGAATATATAGAATATATGAAATATATAGAATATATAAAATATATAAAATATAAAGAATTCGATAAAAGTACAGGATGAACCTACCCCCACAATGAAACATAGCACAAAAAGCTAACAATGGCAAACAATAAATAGTTACTACAACCATCCATTAAAAATTAAAAAATAATTTAACGGCGCGTTGCTCGAGTCCGCAGATTCGGCTATTACAGTCCAGAATCTTCCTCGCCCACGTGCCGCTCGAACAAAAGATAGCAAAATTTGATGTTCCACGTTTTCCGAATCGTATCGTACGCCTGTCGCGCCATATGGTTCCTGGGGGTTTGGTTCCTCTCCAGGAGAAATAGGTTGTCGACGCATAGAACGACAACACACCGATCTATCACACTCGGCACGCGTCCTACCTCCTCCTCCACCACCCCGAACTTAATTGATTTCTGGTCCCCCGTGCCCATCGAAGAAGTCATTCGAACGTCGATAAAAACTTGTTAACGCTCGTCACAGTGCACGATGTTATTCGTCAAGAACCAATTTTAATCGGCGAACGGAGGGAGAAAATGATATTTCAACATCCGGCCGCCGGTCAGAGAACAAATGGCTTGTTAATTGCTTTTGTCTCAATTTATACCTATCAAATTTATTTATCAAATTCTGTTACGATTCGTGATACTAATTGCCTGCTGACAACGTCAGATTTCTAGAAAGTCGGCGGGCGAAACGTTTGAAAATACGCGACTAAGAAAGTTATTAATTGTAGGAGAAATGTTATAATTTATAAGAAGTTATTGCTGTAGAAGATTCAGTTGTTAGATCAAGATGACGTTTCTAATATAAAACTTTTATTAACCAATCCGATAAATAATAAACGTACTAATGTATTGCCTAAAGAATTGACTTTGTTTTATTGTAGTTATATAAATGTTCGTTGGGTGTTACAGTGCAGCAGCGTCCGCGTTGATCCATTCGCCACATTCTGTACATGTCCACTCAACTATCAACCATCGATCCTCGCTCATTAAATGATAACTATTGAAACGAGCATAGTACCATGCAGTATGAAAACGACGTTTGGAGCACCTTGAAAAATGGTAAGCATTAATTATACATTTTAGCAAACATTGTCACAGTAAGATATTACTGTTATTAAAATCGACTACCAACAATTTCCTAGACAAAAATTTGAAATACATATATTCGTAGTATTTTTTATAGTGATTCGATTTATTCTTCCGACTAATATTTTTCTTGAAAAAGAATTCTATTTAATAAAAACAATCGGATGGATAAATGTCGTCGATATTTTTCATTGAAAAGAAACGTATTCGTTAACAAAAAATCGACAAAATAATATTCTTGTTATTCGAATCAGCGTAGAAGATGCTATTAATATTTATATTTTCAAAATTTTATCTGCGAAATTATTAATAATTAATTTTTGCCTGAACACCATTCCTTAAACTGTGAATTACAAATAAAGAAATTAATTAGTATGGTAGGCATATATAAAGTGCCAATTATTATGTACCATTGTAAAGATTATTATAGTCTTGTTATAGCGAAAATAACATCTTACCGAACTATAGTTCATTAAATTGAAAACGTAGATCTTGCCCGCCGTTAGTTCTACGCGTCGTATGCTTTTCGTCAGCATAATATGTAGAAGCTTTCTGGCGCTTAAAGAGAATTGATACCACTTGCCCAAACATCTGAAATTAATTGTGCATAAAAGGGCTAAAAATAGACAACAATTGCATATTCTCTGCACTGTCGCCATATCTAGAATTTTATCAAATAAAAAAAAGAAACACTTTTAAAAAATGTTAAGCCATTCACTGATAATAATTATATTATGAATAATTATTCTGGCGAAACAAGTTTTCCTTTCGTGAATTTTCAACGAATTGCTTACAAGTAATCATAGATACATTCAATGGCGTCGGTGAAGTGCTGAGCCGGCAGGCTGAGGAACAGCAACGAACTCAACATGCATCCCGACAGCGATGCGTACCCGAAACTCTTGCTCGGTGAGTCTAAATTCACGATCGCCTAATTATGAAAGGCAAAAACAACGGAGTGACTCCTGTAATTGCTGGGAACATTAATCCATCGAATTAGAATCACGAAAATTGGAACCGACCTGAAACTGAGTGAAGCTCACGCTGACCATGTTGAATCCTAATTGGAAGAAATAAGATATCGTACACGTGGACTCGAGTGTTTGTGCAAATCTTCAATATTTTCATTTTAGTTAGAACAAATTCCAATTGCGCTGCTAACGCATATTAATATACAAGAAAAACACTGGAAGAAATTGATACTAACTCGAATATGTGTTTGTGCAATTTTGCACAGCTTTTCAGCGTTTGATAGGCGACGTCGTCCCGTTTGTTCGGATACAATTCTATATCCAAATTGTTGTTATTTTCCAGAATGTGTTGCAGTCTACGTCTAAAGGTTGTTCGATTTACAAGAATATTAGATGCACTTTTCGTACATGGAATAATATTTGTATAGATCCTTCTCAGCTTTTTACATTGAATTGCTCGGAAATATCAAGTGTATCAAATCAAAATTGCAATTATTTTAAATTAATATTCTTACGTATTTTCCACCAAAAATGAACGATAAATTACTAACAAATTTTCCAAGCTATTCAATAATTTCATCTAAGACACCCCCGAACTAGTTGTCGCACAATTACCCAAAAATTTGACAAAGTCCACACTCGTGGCGGACGAATTGTACTATCATCGAATCGCAAGACACAGCTATGTTGATAAATGTTATGGTACAGACGTAATTGTGCACCGCGAGAGGCAAGTAATATTTTTCCACGTCCAAGAAAGATTCTACGCGAAACATCAGCAGTCGTTCGTAAGTTCCGTTGACAGCGTTTAATTTATTAATTACTGTCAATATGGTCGGCATGAGCATGAAGGGCATCATGAATCCGTATATTGTTGCTGTAATTAACATATTAATTGCATTAAATAATCGTTATTCTGTTACTATATTTATTATATATTAAATTATATTATTAGATAATTATATATATATTAATTTTAATACTATATTGTTATATAATTATAAATATATAAATATATATATTTTTTATTATATTATATATTTATATTTATTTTTATTCTGTTCTTTATGATATAGATACCGGCAGATTATGTTATATTTTTCTCTTTACCTGTGTACCTAATTGTGGTTCTTCTGCCCAATGCATATTGATTAGATAAAATTTCAAATTCTTCTTTTGACTTCATACACTCCCTCCAATCATTTTGTATTACTATTAAAAGACCCTTCATCTGTGTCAGAGATTGTGTTCATTTTAATCGATTAAAATAACTCACGCCGAGGAATTGTTAAAAACGTACCGCATCACGATTAAAAAAGTTTGTATATTTCGCGATGCAAAAGAAACTAATTAGAGAAGGAGCGAAACCTTCTGCAAATGCATCGATGTCACCGGCTCTTTGTGCAGCTATTACACCGCCAACCTGAAAATGTTTCCATTCTGTATACAATAAGATTCAATAATTGCAACTTACAATTGGTATTTTTGATGAAGACATATCCATTGAGAATTAATAAATTAATCAATTACAATTCGAGATTGATTAATATATATTATAGTCGAGCAACCCCTTGACTATTTTATCAACCAATTTATTAAATAAAATAACTAATAAAACCCGAGATACAAAGAGACTTTTGAGAAATTATATCAATAGAAATTCATGATACAAAATTTTAACATTGATAAGGAAATATTTCTTATTTAATTTTTAATACTTCTTCAATGAATGTTGTTTTAATTCGTCCGCGGGAAGAGGTCGCTAAAAGCAGTCGCGACTATCCAGTCGGTATGATAGTAAAAACGAAGTATAAGTCTGTGTATGCAATACTTCTTTTATCTTATACTTTGAATTACCGACTATGTAAACAATGTTGTGGTACTATAGCGAACCCTACCTAAATAGAACGATCAACTAGTGAACTATATCTAAAAGCAACAGAGATAAGAGTGTGTCTGAGACATGGATTCTAAGTCGGTAATTCAGACTCTGAGACAAAAAAAGAATTGTATTTAGCACTCGTAGTAGAAATGAAATATAGAGAATATTCGCTTCATACTAAATTCGTATACTATCGGTAAGGTTGAGACCGACACTTACTTACATTTTAAAACGTTTAAAGCATATGTAAATTTCAGCACGATCTACCACAAAATTACAATACCTGAAACAGCGTCTGAGTAACAATTATTGGCAGAATCACTATACCAACTAGAATCTTCGACCACAGTGTCTGATGCGGCCACTGTCCAATGCAATATAACAAATACTTATTGATTTTTAAATACTCGTATTGGGAAGCTTCCATGGTCTCCATGTCGATCCTTTGTCGGTTGGTTTCCATTTCAAAACTGAGCTCGAAAGTTATCCGCGAAAGATGTCCGCGCATCGATTACGCGAAGCTTTGTTAAATATTCCGTTTGAGGGTCGTCGAAAAATAATTACCCTAAATTGATTCATTCAATTCTTCATGCAAGCTATTAGATGGGAGCAAAGGAACGGACGAAATGAAGCAAAGGGTTCAATTACGACGAATTAAGAGATTAATAATTCCGAACGAAATCCCATACCGTATGGTGATTTTTCATTCTTCGGCAATCTGCCCTCTGTGCATAGAAAATTTTGGTCGTTCTACTACAAAGTTCCAACAATTATAAAACTGTGAATCATCTATGAACGACAGATGACGGCTTTCCAACGTTCTCTACCCCTTTCACGCTCATTTACGATGTGGTGGCTACGGTCAGAATGTATCTCAGCATGTGTCACCATTTTTAAAACCTCTGTTACGTTCTAAGAAGATACGAAAATATTTGCATTATACTCTTCAATTAAATTACTAAAATTAAAGTAATAATAAATAGCAAATTTCAAGACAATTAAATAAATTTCCATCATCCAGTGTCGAAGAAAAATCGGGTATGTAATTCTAATAATTGTCACACGACATCGGAGCTTATCCTGGATTCCCATGAACACTCTCGATTAATTGAAAATGTGTAATATATTTATTCTCCATATATTACTTCTTACAACATCATTTTGTTCGTTTAAATTAACACGCGGCGCAACATTTCTAAACCGGGGAGTACAATGGGAAAGACCGACATAACATGATTTTCGTGATGCTTTCTAAAAAAAAAAACGGAATTTGAGCAATGCAAGAGAACGATATCTGTTTCAATAACGCTATATAGACGGTAAATGAAACGACAACGTTCGTCGAACGCCACGCTCCCCAAATTCCTTAAGTCCTAGCCGAGAAAGTGTTCCATAATGATCACGCCCAGACGAACGATCAGGCAGCATCAGTTAGAACGGACGATGGTTAACGCAAATGGAAACGGGAACTATAATTAGAGCAACTGATTACCACGAATTAGACGATTCATTGCTATAGATCGCGCAGACTTAGCCACGCGTTAAGTGGAACAGAGGAGGACCGTGTTTCTTTTGAGTAAATTATATAATTATATAGTTATATAATTACATAATCGTATTTTTGAAAACATGTTTGTACATGCAACACGATAGGTACAATTATAGTTAAGACACTCCAAAATGTACTTCTGTGTAATTGTGGACCACATAATATTCGCTTAATCGTCGATTTCGTTTAGAAAATTTAAACATTGAAATATTAGTGCGTTCGGAGATGAGACACTTCGTCGCTCAGAGATACGTGATTTTAATTGCAATTGCGTTAAACGAAGGTTGTCTAAAACTCTTGTCAATATTTCTGATTATAAATCGAGGACATTATAATTCTATAAAAGCATAGCGAATATTATATCAATTATCTAATTTTGACGTTGATATCTTTCTGGTTGCTGCTATATCTATATATGTATTTTATTATTGCGCCTGATTAAACATCGAACGTCGAGACGGTCATTCTCGGAATCCATTTGGTTAGATAAATCAATTCTTCCATTGGTTTCGTAATCTCGTGCGACCAAAGCGTTTCTTCTCCGGGCCTACACACTTGTTCTTTGTTCCCTCGTTTGACGTATTCATTAGAGCACAATACCATCACAGTGTCCATGAATAGTACCTATTAACGATGTCCAGTTCATCTTTCAATAGTTTCAGGTTGCTCCTGGAATACAATCGTACTCGCGCTTATTTCGAAGTCGGAGTCTCGTTATTTGTTAAAACGACTTCGATTTCTAGCCGATATCGAGTTACTGTCGACGATACACTAGCTGTGTGACAACTTTGATTTACTATGTTGCAACTAAATCCTATTCAAGTGATTTGAAAAACAGTATTTGCAAGTATCATCGCTTTCTGTTCTATTTAAGTGATTTGAAAAATGGTACTTGCAATTACCATCGCTTTTCTTACAAATATACTTCGACTGTTTTTAAGTACTTCGAAGGAGAAATTAACCCTTTGCACTCGAGCGATACTACAATTTGTCTATCGCGTTCCAAAATAATTTTTATGCTAGCAAAATTTAGATTTAAAAATTGTTAAAAGTGGAACTATTAGTATGAGTAACGAAACGAATCTCATAAGCGCAAAATGCACTTTGTCACATAAAATGGAGACACTATAGCCAGAAAAATTATTTCAGATTTACAATTAAAATGGTTTCGACTCCAAAGGGTTAACGCTTAGAAATATAGAGTATGTTCGAACTCTGTCTAGTTGATTTTTAACAAGCAGGAGTGATTTTCACGTGTAAGCGGCGGATGATAGTTTTCGAATGGGTTTGACAATTTAAATGAAACTATTTAACAATTTTAATCAAAATCATTTGTTGCTATGAACGCCAATCTAACCAATATAACCCGACGAGAGGAACTGTGGAGGCTGGATTATTAGAATTGACATTCACGAGTACACTGTAGATCTTTATGCATTCGACGCATTTTTGCAATCGCGCTTAAAATCTTGTAAAATACACCATACTTCGTCTAATCCATTGTCGAAACAATGTTATTAAAACTTTTGTTTCCGTGAAGTCCGCGGAAACGTGAATTGCTGCATAAAGTTCCACGTCTATTCATAAGTACTCAACATCTTTTTACTTCTAATTTTAACCACGGTTAGAGGCCGATTGCGTAGACTCGTCGAACCTCGGAACAGCGACCACATCATATTAATATAATTAATTTAATTTATTCCAAAGAAAAATATTCTGCAATTATCAAAACTATCGTATCCGTCATAAATACATTCAACGATTACGAGAATATAAAACGTCTCTTCGAATCCATAATTTCTGAATTGAAGCAATCAAAATTCGCATCGAACGATGCAATTTTTTATGGCAATGACTACTACGTTTTTGAACGAAATTCATTGCCAGATAAATGAATCTCCCTCGAGTCGACATTAGCTGGCCGAGGTTCAATCGAGAAGTTTCTATTTCAAGACCGTAACCGGACTCGATTCCGCCGGTAAGGTAAATCGAAAACAATAAGTATCGGTTGTCCATTAGGCAACGACGCAGCCGTTATTCTGATGACGCGTTTTGCCGCTCTTCGACATACTGAAGCCGGGACAACACTGATCCTGTTGCATCAGCGACTGCGAATTGTGGGCGTTCGCGTAATTCTCTTTGCTCTTTTTGCTAGGCGCGTTCTTCTCCCGTTTCGGGACCGTCGCTTGAACCCTTTCCTCGCGGAACTCCTCGGAGGAGGAGCTCGAACTCGCGTTCACGTTCACGTTCACTTCCGGTTTCGCGTGCACGAGAACCGCCTGGTTCTCGGCGCGTGGCGACAGGCTGTCCCTGTGGTGCCGGAAGTGTTCCTCCGTGTCGTTCAGAAGAGAGTTTAACAGGTCCATGTTCCTGGTGATCACAGCGCCCATCGAGTTCGACCTGCACTCTGCAAAACGGAGAAGGGAAAAGATTTATTTCATTTATAGTGAAACGATTATAAATTGTCATCGAGTAACCGAGAAAATGAGATCAAAGTTTGAAAATATAATAAAAGCTTGAATAAAAGCTTGGTAACTGGAAGGTTAAACTTCGTGACTTATTCAATAGAGAAATGTTATTTAACAAATAACTGGCTCACCTCTCGTGTCAGGAATCTTGGTCGGCGAATTGGCGACCGATCTCCGCGCCACATCTTGAAACGTGATCGGCGAATAAATCCTCCTCTCTTCGGGAAGGTACGACGTATCCACGGCAATCGGCGATGCTATCTTCGAGCCCCGCCTAGACGATGTCTCCAAACAATTCTGTGGTGTAAACATGGTCGCGGAAACGAAGCTCGCGGACGTTCCCGCCGACAGTCTCTTCTCGATGGTTCTCGTGTGCCATTGGGGCGGCTCTTGGATCGTGATGCCTTTCGTCGTGGACGATCTGTGCTCCCTTTTCTCTAGCCAGTATGTTTTCATCGTACCTGAAGCACCGGTGAGCATAATTGTCTATTAATTCATGGTTTTGTTCGAAAGAATTCTTTTAGATCAGACGAGACAAGATTAAGGGTTGATTCGCGTCGATACATAACAAAAGTCAGACATAATATTCATTGTTAAATAAGAAAATTATCGTGTATGTTTATTAAGTCTGATAGGAGGAGATATGTATTGTCAACTTCAACGTTCAAAATCCAATGGCTAGTCTTATACTAAATTAATAATTAATAATTAATAATTCAATAATTGATAACTTCGTTCACCCGTACCTTTGCCTTTCACCTCAATTTCTCCCCGTTCCTTGACTTTATAAGAGGGTGAGAGCAACTCTCGCGTAGAATGCGATATATGAATCTGCATCGCCTGACTTGTCGCCTCCATTCGAGACGCCGTGTTCACCGAGTCGCCGAACAAACAATATCTGGGCATCTTCAAGCCAACGATACCAGCCACCACAGCACCGCTGTGAATTCCAACTCGTATTTGAAGATGAAGTCCTGGGAAAAAATAATCGAATACCATTCAAAGTAATCTAAAGAACCGCCGAAATCTATCTGCTTCGATCACCAACAAAATCTACAATGTAAATTTCGTTCGATTAGAAATTGCGAAGTAAACTTCTGAAAGTATAAATATATATTTTTAAAAGGTATATATAAATTAATTGAAAGATGCGGAAAACGTATCAGGGTTAACGAAGAATACGCTAAAAAATAATAAGCGATGAGTAATGGACTCGATCGTATATGATAATAATAGAATTAATTAAGCGGTAGGATTGAATACAGTTTTATGAAACGATAAAGCTCGTACAATTTCGAACGCGATACTTTCGTAGCCCTACCTGTGGATCGATCTTTCAAATCCGTTATGGCTTCGACCATGTCCAGGGCCATATCACATACGCGGTGTGCATGATCGATTTCTTTCACGGGCGCGCCGGACACAACCATATAAGCATCGCCGATGGTTTCAACCTGAAGAGAGGAAGACTGCTTTTTAACTGACAGTGGAAATATACAGAGGACGTTTGTTATTGTACTTCTAAAAATAATACGAATGTTTCATCTAAAATTGAAATATCGCATACGATTCAATAAGGAAAACCGAAAGAAATTCGAACGAATATATAATTTATTAGAAAACAATAAAGGTGAGACTAAAAAACGATGCCGTTCACTATTGTTTTCTCTTTGATAAACCGTGGATATAGTGAGTCAGATTTGTGAACGGTAATGTAACTATGTATGAGAGATAGATAGAGAGAGAGAGAGAGAGAGAGAGGTTCAAACTTCTTCTTTATTGTCTGAAAGCAAACGAGTCTACGGTATGAGGACAAATAAATGCTAACTCTAACTACCTAAGAATACCTTATACACCCGATTCCGTTCTGTCAACGTGTCAAAAAGCGAGTACATTGCGTTCAGCATAGACACGACCTCCATCGGCGTGATTCTACTGCAGATCTCGGTAAACGTAACAACGTCGGAGAATAAAATCGATACGCTGTCGAACATCTGAAACCATCGAGGATAAAAATCAAAAGTTTGATGAAATCGCAATTTTTCCTTTTTTTTAATCGTCTATTCGCCGGTTCAATAACCTTGCGCAATTATATCTTCGTTAAAAGCAATCGTGAGTAATTTTTTTAAAACTCAGAGAAACAGAAACCAGTTTTGATAACAAAAATCATGAAAATTGAGTAAATGATGCTGTGCAGTAAATAGCTTCGATGAAAGGCGTTTATAATGCGTTTACATAATTTAGAAGAATATTATTAGTTTTTATTTTAAAATTATTATTAGTTTTAATTTTAGTATTATTATTAGTTTTAATTTCTTATTTTGTTAAGTTGTCGAGAATGTGTTCGAACGTCTATATTGAGTATTAACAAATAAATTGTGAACATACGTATTAGGTAATATCAAACATATTGCTCACTTCACACGTGTCTATAGGACTCTCGCCGTTCCTCAAACGATCCGCCACTTGTTTCGGTATCATCTGATAAAGCAACTCGTCCGTTCGCTTCATTTCTTCGTCCAATTTTCTCATCGATTCCTCGAGCTTCTTGCTTTTTAATTGTTCTTGATCCAATGCTAGCTTCAGCTCCACCGATTGTTGCGTACCAGCCAGCATCAGATCCCTATAGGAAACAGTAACAAAATTTTTATAAAAAAAAAAGTTGATGTACTTTAATATGCATAAAACTATTACAGAATGGAATTATGCGTGCAAATAAAGAAAATATACTACACCTGCTGAAGTCGTGCATAGAGAGATCGTTTATGTATAGTCCAGTCGCGATTAACGCGTTTAGGTCTGGCATTACGGGTGTACCAAGGTACATTATCATCTTCCAATTGTCCATGTATATCATTTGACCTGAAAAAGTATAGTCGATGTTTTAGTCGATGTTTTAGTTAAATTTTTATTTATCAAATTTTCAGTAAATTTTCAATTATATCTATTTAACAGCGATACAACAAGAAAAACATAACACTGATTTGAATCGAAACTATACCTTTCAATCTTAAAGTTCTGTCGTCTACAGAATCGAGCTCGTCGCTCAACAAAATTTCATCCCTGTGCCGATCGGACGGCCGCTCCGTCAGAATTGGTTCCACAGTGACAAGCTCGAAAATGTTGTTCGTTCTGTTCAAGATCTGTAACACAAATATTATGTCAAATAATAAAAGTGGAAATCGGATTCGGGATAGTCGAGAATAATTTTGTTGGATGCGCTTACCGAATGAAACTTAAACGCAATGAGCGGTCTAACGAGATCGAAGAAATGCGTGATTTTCTTACCAACGAGATCGGGTAATATTACCATCAGCGAATTCCCGATACTCCTTACAACCATGTCTGACCTGAAAACAGTCATTTGTTTCCGTATTACCTAAACGAGTTACAATTTTTTAGATAGGTGATCATTAAACTACAGAAACTATAAGAAGTACACGTTAAAAAAGAAGAACAAAATCATATCTAATTAAGATGCAAAACAAAATTGTCTAATTTTTAGAAAAATCTTCAGATATTAATATTTTAATTATTAATACAGTGGCAGAATTATCTTCTGACAGTAAACCTTTTCTTAGACCTTTCCTAATGATCGAAATTACTTATTTTTATTACTTAATTCTTTAACGTTAGCAATCTACCACCAATTTCTATATTTTAACCTAGTATTTTTAATATTTGCAAAATAGGTGGCGATTAACGCAAGAAATATCAACGTACCCGAAGACAATGCAGAACGGAAATATTTCGAACAAGACGAACGCTCCGATTGGCAGGTGTTTCTCCTCGCGGGTCATCGCCAATGAAGCTTGCGTGAAAGCTCTGTTATCAAAGGTGAGTTGAAAAGTGACGTGCACCGTGTCGAAAAGGACCTCCTCCCTTACGAGCTCGATCTGCAGCTCCTTGTGATAAAAATGACGAGCTACTTCTCTTATCTGACCCATCGTGTAATAAACGAAGCCGCGTCGCTTGCTCCTGTAATGAAGAGTCAAGCCTGGAATAGAGGGAAACAGATTGGTTACGAAATTTACTTGGCAATGCCTATACTTATTACAACCTGTCATTGGGAAATGATTTATTTGGAAATTGGTAACACCGTTAATATTATAATTAAACAGAAGCATTTTTTTAGGTTTTTAATTTCGTATTTTAATATACGTTTATAAAATTTTACTAAATTAGGATCAATAAGCTCTGATACATTTTTATAAAATTTCACTGAATACTTATAAATCAATTTATATTGCAATATTTTGCATCAAGAATAAAACGTTAAAATAAAAATATGGATATATGAATAAATATATGAGTATGATTTATTGAAAACCGTAGCTCTCGCTTGAACGATCAGAATTCGTTCGGAGCTCGGCAGAGTCACGACTCCCATTAGGAAATTGGGTATTATATTCGGAACGGCAACAGTATTTACCTTGGCGTGTTTCATTTTCGCAAATAAACGAAGGAGCTCTCATCCTCGGGTAGGAAAACTTGAGATATTCGTGTAAATTGTCCAACCCGTTAAGGAAATCTCTTACGTGACGTCCGAGTACTGAAAGCACACGATCGTAACCGTACTGGCCAACGAATCCTACGAAGTGTACACCCAGTTGATCGAAAAATTCTTTCTCCGTTATGCCAAGTACCTGTGGTGTAAGTGGAAGAATATACTCGATTGGACGGAAATAATACTGACACTGGCAAGAACTATTTAATCTATCGAACGAAATGTCTGGCACGAAAGAACAAAGGTTGGTGAACAGAAAATATACGCATCCTCGTGTGCGTCTAAATACAGGATATCCCAAAAATCTCTAACAATCTAGAGGAAGAAGATACCTGAGATCATGTTAAACAACTTTTTCCTTTACAAAACTTTTCTCCGAGACTTCGCTAAAATGAGTTATTAATAAAAAAAGATTGACCAATAAGAAACGATCTCAGCTGGCGCGCAGCGATCAAGGCAACAAGCGGTCGACGCCCAGTTTCGCTCACTGGCTCAACCACTGCGCGTCAGCGGCGGTCGCGTCTCATTGGTCAATGTTTTTCATTAATAACTCGTTAACGATGCCTCGGAGAACATTTTTGTAAAGGAAAAAGTTGCTTGAAATCACGTCTGGTATCTATTTCTAGATTATTAGACATTTTTAGATTCCTTACACAACTCTACGAGGATTTACAAAAAAGATCTGAGAAGATCCTCAATATATTAAAACGTACGAATAATCAAATGATTTATTTAACTTGTCACAATCCATAATGTATAGACTATCGTTTTTAAAATGAACTGCGAATATTAGGTACTCATTGTAGCTTTCAACGTAAGAAGTTTTTTAATAGATAGTTAAACGATTTTAGCTAACTTATAGTTTCTTCTATTCGTAGCTTTTTTGAAGAAACTCTTTACTATTTCTCAAATTTGACGACGCTATAAATATTCGGTCAGCTACGTAAATCACTCTGGTCGCTAATTTATTATTTGTTGAGGTCGCATGGATAATCTAAGCTTCGAAACAGTTGTTTACATCTTATAGAAGTCCGGATAAATCGTACCTGAATCGCTTTCTTCGCTAATCTTGGTATTAGATTCTCTGGATAAACTTGATGAACGCTAAAACTCGGCTGATCTACGGCCGCCTGTCGTCGAATCTCCTCCCATCTGTCTTCACCGTAGACTTGCCGTATGTACTCGGACATGTTCTCTAGTATTAGGCCGTACATCTTTACTTATTTTCACTCGGCTTCTGCTGGAAAAATTTTCGTTCGATTTCAATGCATCATCCGTACCGTGTACGTGTATACATAGATAGGATGTTGAAACTTTCACCAGAAGCAAATCGTACTAATTTGCCGAGGAGAGACAAACGGAGTACACATTAGCACGCTGGCTACCGCACCACATCGCTACATTATCCTATTTTTGATTTGAAAATTAATTCTCGCTATGATATATTTATTGAATTTCGTTAGAATCATCGAAATATAGGAGAACAAAACAATCTCTATTTAATCGCGTAAATTACTTTGTGGGATTTTTTCGCGGCAGTCAATGTGTTAACAGTGATCGAAATAAGTATTACATATTGTTCTGATTACCAGCACAGTCATTTTTGTGGAAATATTATTATTAGCTATTACTAGTTGTTATATTTAATGATATATATATAAAACTATATTATAATAATTAAATATGCATTATACAGTGCATTCGAATCTATTTAATTACATTACCATCGTAAATGATTATACCATTTTAATTTAATTTATCTATTAAAATCATAGATCAGAAAAAAAAAGAAATTAAAAATCGAGCTACGTAAAAGAAAATAGAAATTCAAATATATCAAATTGAAGGATTCAACGAAGATTATTTTCCCCGGCTGGAGCAGACCTAATATCGTTGAAAACAATGTCGCAGCGAGACACAACAATGGCGAGCTTTTTATTTCGGCCCGCGACGTCTCGGCGGCGATATCATGAAGATTCTTTGCCATAACCGACGAAAATAACTCAAGATCAAGGAGGCTCCCGGGGAACAATCTTTCCGGAGCGTGACGCTCGGACCGCCGACAATTTCGGCCGCTTTCGGATGCTCCTCGCGTTTTTTGATTATGATGTACACTGACCCCGAACCGCGAAAGGACGGGGTCCGGCCGGCGACGTTTTTGCTTGAATTGAAATCAACCATGCACATAAGTAAGTGCACGGTTATTATTAGACCGTTCACAATTTCACTCACGCGTGCACCTTCGCCGATGGACACGCGCGCCTAGATCCGCCGACGGCGAATGATAAACGAGCAGCGTCTTCGTGAATGATTCTTTCATGGTTCACGTGAAACCGCGACGATTTTCACTTAATCATCAATGTCTGTCTACGAATCCCAGCATTATTATCCCAGCGCTATCTCTAACCGAGTTACTTTTTTCGAGATTAGTGCAAACAATTTATTTTAATTGCTGGAAGAAGTGTTAGCTGATATATGATATGTCTGGGAAGTTGCATTTCGAATTGCAGAAGGGAATGCAAATGCAGTTGCAATGTAGATGATTATTATTAGAAATATTATAGCTATGTCTTGTTTCGTAAAAGTGAACCGTAATTAAATACACTGTCCAGCATAAGTTTTATATTTCAATAAATGAGCCGATCTGAAAATTGTCCGAAATAAAAATTCGCTGGTAATATGAACAATTAAAATGTCACTAATTTTCGTCAATATCGATATGAATAAGCAGTTATAGTATTTTAGTCTATACTAATCATAGTAATACAGTTGTGTTTAATTCTACCACTAAAATAAACGCTTATCGAATAATAAATACGAGCGTGGTCGTTAAATCCATTCGTGACAGAAAATTCTTTGAATAAAGGTCTCGATTCCAGTCGAATCCAGTTCGAATTTATGTCATCGTTCTAAGCTTACCGGATCAATTATTTCACTAGAGTACTCTGTGTAACGAGGCCGGCTCTAATATCGTGAATACGCGGGCAATATCACCAACACGAGACGAAGAGGAGAACGATCGGACACTCGCGTTCCGTTGTCGATGCGCGGAAAAGTATTAGAGCAATATCACGCCGCGGCGTCACGCGAATTCTTTAATTACTATCATCTATGCTACTCCGCTCGGCGGACTCTCTTTTCCCGGAAAATTTCGAACGATCGGCGCAATCAGGTGCACACATATCCCGCGGCCGCATCTGCGGCATCTATTTATAAGATCGACTAGGCGGACGACCGTGGAGTCACTAGAAAAATATCCTGAAATAAACACCCTCCCAATTAATGATATTGCTCCGACGAGCACTGTTGTGAGCCTCCGGCTGGATCGGCCAGATCTCTCGCTCATAGTTTTTGCAAAACGTAGTTTGCGATTCTTCGGTAAATTGCAATTTAGGGGGTGAAAGCCAGAGATATTGGCGGATTTGAAAATATCCAAGTAATAAATAGATAAATAGTAATGATAGTAATAATGGTAATAATAATAAAAATAGTAATAACTTCTTTTACACTCAGGTGTAACAAATTTTAATATCCTAGAATTACAGTAAAACAGTCAAAAAAATATAAATCGTGGAACCGTTAAAAAATCAGTAAAGGAAAGCAACAAAATTGAATTTACATTACACGAAACAGTTTCATCGAGTAGATGATACGAATAAATAAAATATACCTCGTTCTACGAAATTTATTGCAACCTTCTTTCGTAGTTGTCCACATCTTTTACGAATAAAAAAAAACATGCAAGGTCATTCGGAATTTTGTTACGTCCCAGACAGAAACATTTAATAACAAATGCAAGGATTCCACGGTGCGCCTTTTACTAGTGGCCGGCCATAAAATTTCGCTTTCATTACATTTACGTTTGTCACATCTCGCACAATAACAATAAAGCATGCCTTGAATACTTATTGTTTCAAGTACACGTCGCAAATGCACACGGTGCCGACGTGCATGTTCTCTCCCGGCATACAGTTATCGAGGCGTAGCCGTCGAGTTCCCATTCTTAGATTGCAAATGTTTCTGCGAATTCGAATCATCATTGATAAATATATGCAAACGAGAAGCGGGACGAGTAAAAGAATTATATTTGTTGATGTTTATCGGTGTCAACAAACATTGCGAGGACTATGATTTCTTTATAATGTCTTTTTACCAGACGGCCTCCAACGAAATATAACTAAACAATTAAAATGAAGTATCGAAAAGATACAAAAAAATATTAGAATTGTTCAGGAAATTAATTGTAATTATTACAGTTTGTTAGTACAATAAAATAGATGCAATTAATAAAAATTTTAATTGCGGAGACTGTTGCCAAAAGAAACGGCGATGGCAGACGTATCGACTACATATAGTTCACATCAATGTTTTAATAAAAATGACGCTTTAAATTCCTTCAAAACGTAAAGGAGTAAGATGACATTATAACTATATCTGAAACTATACAACCCTACCTTCAAAGGGCGCGTCTCACTCGAACGTATTGCGTTCCTCTGGAACGTTTCAACTGCTAAAAATTTCAAAAACTTACTAAACAACAAAATTTGAAAAATAAACCTAGCAACAAAATCTACTTTGCAACGATGCATTTCAACGATGTCAGCTTCGCACAAAACTGACCTAGCCGAACAGTCCGCTCACCGATCAGACGATCGAGATTCAATTATGCAATATAAAGAATAAGTATCCATGCTGGTACCAAGTTAAAAAACAAATAAAAAGTGTTACATACTAAACCAAGTCCTCGCGTTTACGGCTTCACCCCGTTTTAGACTAAATCTACCTTAAAGCGACTGGCATGGCTCATAAAAATAATCTCGGTAATTATTCATAATAATATCAATAATTATTGTAAAATAAAATATAGAAAGTATATTCTAGTCGATCGGCGGAGATTTGGTAAAAGAAGCGCCGATTTCAAAAGAGCAATCGCAACCACAGCAAAGGATTAAAAGGAAGTGATCGTCGACGACGCCGGGAGTTTCACAATCGATTAGAAAAAGTTTCGCATAAAATCGCGAGGTGCGAATCGCGAGGACTTGATTTACGATCTAACGACTGCCGGATAGAAGAAGGACTCACAGAACAATTCGCCAGGAATACCACTTCACTTGCGTCACCGTGGATGTAGCGGCCAGAAAAGACGCGCCGGGTGCGCTGCCGCGCACAAAAAATGAATCCAAATGAATGTACACGGGGAAAATCTGTAGCAGGTCTCTCTACCCAGACAGATAGGCAAACAAGAGAGACACGATGGGAACCAGCGTTACAGCACCGCGTTACACATTTCGCAAAAGCGCCGGATCACGTGTCCTGCGGGGCAGTGCAGTGTATGGAATAGTCGGACAAGCAGGATCTCTCCCCCTTTTTCCGTCTTATCCTGCTCATCCCCCGTACCCTGCCGTCAATCCCTCCCTCCCTTCCGCCTTTTGCCGGCACTGTCGGCCATTTACAGAGACGTCAGAAGTTGCCGGTGTCAGTGACTTTTGGATGCACCGATGCTGGCTTCCGGGCAACCGATAAGATAAGATTTTTATTCGCACAGGGATGTCGCACGCCATTGCTACTTTTTACATTGGGAACAACGTCATCTATAGCTTCGAGGCTGTGAGTATCGCAATTGTGTAGTATATCGTGATTGTTTAATTGTACTTTGAATCATCCCTTTGCTACTGGAATCGCTCGAGGAACAGTTTTACGGAAATAGAAGCGTACAATGATGATAAATTGTCAGGGTTCCTTTGCTTCAATAAGCTTTGCTTACGGTGACCATGCATGATATTACAGGAAAAAACTAACAATGAATAAAAATATGTTTGTATTTATGTATAAGTAAAAGCACCTTTTTATGAGATCATGTTTTATAAAAAAAATGAAACGATGTTTCAACTGTCGAATAATTAGATTAGTAAACTATATAACAAAGTGTTTACTGAAGACACTGATAATTATAACAATGATTTAACGCAAAGATTCTAAGCAATGTGAATTTTATTTTAACAGATCGTCATTTGTGAATTTAAATAAAAGGGCATTTTAAATGGTAATTGAAATCTCAGCGAATACTATGAAATATTTATTTAAGTTTCGCTTTGTATTATAAACAGTATTTTTAATATTTCTTGATAGTGTATATAGACAAAAAAGCGTTCACATAAGTGTACGATAAAATAAAAGAATTGAAATAAATTCCTATCGTAATCTTCGATATGATTCTGTTTAACATTTCTGACAAATTTGACAAAATTCATACATCATTTTTTAATATAACTCGATCTCGTCGCTTCGCCGGCTTTGAATTGTATAAGAGCACAATATTGAAAGACAAAAATGTGAAATGGAAACTTTTGTCATATGAAAGTTTCTCTAAATGAGTTTCAAACAAGCTGGTGACATCTGTCATAACTGTACATATGTACAATAGGTTCAAACAAAGCTATTTCACAGATATCCAGATCTCTAACAACTCGAATTGTGAGAACTTAACAAAAACTATTTGTTGCGCTTGTTTTATAATGAATTTCTCCTGTATCTCTCATTTACGTTGTTACAGAGAAAAAATTTGTTTCTTCGTTTTATCGAACGTAAAGCTGTAAGATTGTATTAAAAGAATCTTTTTCCTTTAGCATTTCAAGTTCTTTTATCAAGAAAATCGTCTTTAATTAATTATTCAGGTCCACGTGTTGTGCTACGCAGCATT
Organism: Augochlora pura; assembly: GCF_028453695.1. Lineage (NCBI taxonomy): Eukaryota > Metazoa > Arthropoda > Insecta > Hymenoptera > Halictidae > Augochlora > Augochlora pura. The sequence continues at coordinate 16,720,637 of NC_135772.1, read as the reverse complement.
GTAATCAATGGAGACTTTATTAGCCTTTTGTTATCTACATTGCCGTCGATAAAAGATGCAGGATATTTAATTAGTCAAGATACGTAATTCGACTTATCTTCTGTAATAATAAATTGTTTTATCGAGTACAAAACAAAATGTCGGACGTTGGGAAAGGGCGCGTAACGTCTCGGAATAATTATTAACATAAAACATTAAACGTTAGGTAAATATATAATTAAGTAACATTGCGTTATATCTTTATCTTTATTCATATCTTTTATCATGTTGATTAATAATTCTTCGTATTTTCGTGATTAAAAATCACTTCGTAGTTTCGTGATTAAAAAATCACTTTGTATTTTCTCATACCTCGAACTAAACAATTCCAAGCTCTACACTTTATTTATTCTTTCTTTTGTTTTTTGTGAGGATGGATTTTTTAATTTTCCAAGGGTCCGGAGTTTAATGTAATTCATTTCTAATAAGATCCTTTAAGGGACACGTGTTGCAGCCGTCTGACCAACTCGTGCGACCTCGTCATTATTGGATACGGTTATAATTGTCCTAGTATACTTAATGAACGTTCAAGCAAATTACACGACATCGAAATGCTCCCTGTATTGTGCTCTAAATTGATATTAAGCCCGATGGGGGAGGACTGTCGTTTCTGGATGAGCGTGCGCCATGTGAACGCAATGGGAAAATGCTCGCTTTTCGTAACGTATACAATTTATAAAGTGGTTTTAGCGTGGCAATCGGAAAATCATGTAGTTTAATGAAAAATACTGATTCGATATGCGATATTATTATACATTTGGCTGAGTTATTATTTAGTCTTAATACTTACATCTCACTGGTAAATTATAAAAATAAATAACTACTTGTTACAATTTTTCTTCGGACATTTTAAAATAAACGTATATTACTATCAATTAATCTGTTCAATTTATTGTTGCTAAAATTATAAATTCTAAACTGTGAAAAATGAACATAACGTAATAGTAATTATTTTAGAAGTTTAATAGTATTCCGAGATATAATCTTCTAAAAAACATAGATCGACAACTAAATTTCAATGAAAGCAGAAAAATAGTAAAAGGAGCTCATTTTTTATAGATAAGCATATCATTACATCTCACATTATATTTAAGGAATCGATACTGAAATTGTATTAAAATGTCATTAAGCAGCTCATTACCTTCAAAACGTACACGAGAGGAGTATTAATATTCAAACGGCATATTCTAGATAATAATAGGGTAATTTTTCGACGAGGTAATTTGAAGACGATCATAAAATTTGTATGTGAATATTCCTCGTATAATTTATACAATTGCATTCGATGATTATAGTGATTCAATAAATCGCGAATACATTTCACAATTCCAAAGATCGTGTTCCTATATCTAGAAGAATGTCTCTAATAACTATGTAATAAAACGCAGGTTTGCATAGTATTGTTTGATAAAACTTATTAGCATTCCTAAAGTAAATCCTACGATATTTATCTTCGCGATAGTTTGAATCACCCGGACAATTAAAACAGCGCGTGTATTGTAATCGTGATTACGTTCTCGTTTACGCGTTCTCATTTTAAAAGAAAGCTTCCTAATGTTTAAAGGATCAGTGATGTAACCGATAAAAAAAAAATTGTTTATCATCCGAATAGCCAGCATCCGTCGCGTAGAGCCAATTAAAGAGCACGTGTATGCAAGATCACCGACTCCCCGAGATATCCAATATTTGCCGGGTACATACACGCGACGCGTAACATCGCGAAAAATACGATTACACGTAGCCGAAGCGACGGCCGTTATTATCGCTTTATCGCTGGCGAACCATCCAGATGTATTCTACCATACGAACCGTCGAGTGGATCCACGTGACGTAGACGTTCAAGGGGATGCAGCAGGTGTTAGAAAGCAGTCCACCACCACACAAGAGTAACACGTTCACGTTAACCAGCTATTTACCTATGTGTGAACGTACCAATAGCCAACCCCGGGGCGCACACTCGAGATCAATCGCAAAGAAAATCCTGCGCAATCGCAAATATCCTGGATGCTACGTGAACACGCGACCATCCTCGATCTGATAAGACGGTGTCGTCTTTTTCTCAAAAATCTCATGCTTTTTTTAAACAGAAACGTAAACCGGCAAATCATGGATATGAGCACGAGTCTTCGTACAATGTTAAGGGTAAATTAAAAGACCTTTTATTTCATGTATATTGCGTGTTCAGAAAGTTTAAAACTCATAGTACGAAAATAATGATTTGAAAGATGAAAAAATAGTGGTATCAGACATCGTAATTGATTTTAATTGTACTAGGAACAAGATAGAATTAACAATTTAGTGCTAATTGAAAGAAAGGTGAATCTGCTTGTGCTTCTAAAGAAGTTGTCTAAATAAAGAGATTTATTTAAAAATTATAAAATGAACTAAATTATTACAAAATAAACGTTTAATATTTTAGAACAGTTTTCGATAATATTTTTTACTTGAACAGGTGATATGTCGAAATACAAAATAAAATAGAATTGGTGTAATAAATGAGAATCAAACAAAATTATCTTAGGAAAATGCAAAATATTTCGAGTTGATAAAATAGAATAAATCTACTTCTATTTGCATTCCACTAATATTAATATACCTATCTAATCAAGCTACGTTAAGAATTAATCGAGCGCGTATTTTATCCTATTGTGCTCTTCCTCGAGCAAAGTATTAGAACACGCAAAACTCTGGTAGCAATCTACGAGCGAATTCTATCGTTTCATTGGAGAAAATTAGAGGAGCACACTTACCTCATCCCAACCCACTGTGCATTCTCGTTCAGCCAGCACGGATATCAACGTTCCTGGAGAAATTCTATTAATCCTAGACACTAGAATGAGGAGTTACATCTTTTATTCGAACGATCACGAGACAAACATCCATTACATTACGTTCTTTTATTTATTATTACTAGAAACATCGTCGTCGGAACGCGTACGAAGAGCACAGCTCTTATTCGTATCTTATCACAAGTAACTTCAACAACGATCGCCGGTAGCGGACGCGGTGCGTATCGGTAATTTGATGTTAACGATTTGCGGTATAATTACTTCGGAAATCTCCTAAATTAGCCTGCTTGAGATTTGTGTCCCTTTACCCGCTATTACAGGCCAATTTATGACAAACGATTCACGCTTCCTAACGATTGACGAGGGACCCATAGAACTACCGGTGTCCGGCGAACAATCGGACACGTTACTTACTGGCCACGATACCAGACGCCACTGTCTACATGGAAGGTCACTGTTTCCTGCTATTAGCCGGCAAACTCGATCGGAAAGTCAAGCGATGATGTACGCGGCTCATATAATAAGCTGATATACCAACCGCGACTACCAACGAGCCGCCGCAGACGTAAATCGCGGCGGAAGGCAGCCAGCGAGTCGTCAAGACGATTGCATTTGCATGCAGCGTAACGCGGTCCTGTAGAAAGTGAAATGGTAATCGCCGTTGGTTTGGTCTCGCGACAGAAGAGGCTTCAACGAGCCACGTACGACTACGTCAATCATTGAAAAGTATCCCGAGCTTATTATTAGACGTTCAAATCAATTTGCATAATGGATACTTGAATAACAACTGTCTATGTGTTCGACCAATGATCGCATGAACTTTCAGATGAAATAATTGGGCTCATCTTCGCGTAGAACAATCGTTTGCATCGGATCCCCAGAAAATGTTATTACATGACATTGGGACGGTTTAGATACTTCATACTTTCAGTACGATTTTCTAAACTTGTAGAACATCGCCGACTGCTCGATAGAAGCGAGATCAAATTCTCTGACAGGAGTGAAATATCATCTATTATTCTCTTTCTTTTTTTTTAGCAGCGTAATAACTTGACGCGATGTTCGCATGATTCAGAAATTTTTATTACAAAATAATTACAACTGTGGTACATCTTTGAAACATACTATTGATGCATTAATTATTAAAATATACATACACGCGTTCTCTAGTTAATGCATATAGTACTGTACAAAATACTTTATACAATACGAAAAATTAATCCATTGTAAATCGTAGTGAAAATATAAATATTATCACATCAGTGTTGCATTACAAGTTGTACAAGTAATACTTTTATAATAGAACTCTCTAAATAAAACTCTTTTTAGAATTAGCACATATTAAGTATAGACAAATTTTTCTTTAATTCTTTAACTTTTCATTATTTCTTACCCTGCATCACATTTTCTCTTGAAATCAGAAATAAAATTGCGAAATTTCGAAAAATGCGTCACTCTATCACTATTACTTGAAGTTTGTATGAAGTGATAACATACTGTACTGAGGAATGTGATTAAACAACCTTGTGTTAATCTTTATAGAGATAATTTGCCGTCGTTATTAACGTTATTTATAAGTACGTAATTTAGATATCGAATCTGCGATACGCGTTGCCAAAATTTTTAAAATACGCAACAAATTTCAATAAAATATAATACTCGTAGCAGCGCTATTTATATTAGAACCTTTTCTCCTTTCTTATTAGTCCATCTTTTCTTGGTTATTAGATTTTGCTTTCGATTTAGACGGAAATATTACGAACAACGACAATTGTGCCAAAGAAAGGAGAAAACCGATTACGTTCTGAAACTTTTAAAACATAAAATATTAGTTTGTGACAAATACGTGAGGATATGTTATCTATTTACACGATCAACTGTTTACTTACGATAACAAATGAGTTATTAATTATAATTCCATATAACAGCCACTGGAAAGTAACAAGCGTTCCCATAAAAATTATAGGAAACGGAAGCATATCTGTATTTTTCGTCCTTATTATCTCTCCCTGATAGAACGAGAACACGTATGATAAAAATTTGTATTATGCAATTATGAATTGTATGCATATGCAAGACTTCCTAAACTTACAAGATGGAAAAGTGGAGACATGATTAAAAGGAGTAATAGTGCCGTCACGATTATACCAAATCGGAATTCAATCTTCTCAGGGCTTTCCACTTGAGCATATGCAAGGAAGACTGCGACAAAGGCTGTAGCCTTGCCTATTAAAGCAAGTGTGTCCTTCTAAAAATTTGTAAAATTTAGGATAAAATCTACCAGTAATTTCCAGTCTGCAATTTTTACTATCTTTGTGTGAGAACTTTATTAATTAATTGACGGGAATTTAAACATGTTAATTATACTGCGATTAATTCTTGCAGACCACAAACCCTATGCAGACCACAAAAGGATATAACAGATAAGGAATAATGTAGTTAGGAAGGACGTAGATAAGACAGAAAAAAGTCGCGTCATAAATGCAAGTAAGCACGTATTCTACACATTAACAGATACGACCGTATATCGTACGGAGACCAACAATTATATAATATTGCAAGCTTACCAAAATTTATGTAATCTCAATTACCTCGCATAATACAGTATTCATGCTCACAATACGCTAACGTTAAATGACTCAAACTATGATACTTAACAAAATTAATTATCCAAAATAAATCAAGTAATATATATCTAAAAGACATCTTTAGTGACCTGCTTCAGAATAATACATACTTGTTAAATGTGCAAGAGTATGATTAAAATATATTTACTTCATTAAATTTTCTTCTGAATTTCTTATCACATCCAATTTTGGTACTTATATTGTGCGCAGTAAGTTATAATTTCTGTATTGAAAATTGATTTCAAAAGTAACAGAAGCAAACATTAATCAGAAGCAACAGCATGCATGTTATCGTATAAATAAAAACTCATACCGTTTGGGATGAGTAATAGTAATACACAGCCATATATGCTGCATTTGCAAGTAATCCAAAAACGTTAACATTAACCATTGCAGGATCTCTTACAATGAATGCATATTGAAGCATCAAAGTACACCTATAAAAAAAGTTTAATTGACTATGCATACTCCAAATGTATCATATTAGATAACTATAGACTTTACTTGGCAAGTACAGCACTGTTAGTCGAAATGATAAAACAAAAAGTTTTTCCACTTACATTCCAATACCTCCCAGGAATGGCATTGGATCAAAACCCTTTGATGATCCCTTCTGGTAAATATCCTTGCATATTAATCTATAATTAAACAATAAAAAAAAGTGAATTAATTTTCCTTGATAGTTTTCAGTAATAAAATTGTAATAATAGAAACAAAAATGGAAATTTTTTAATTTAGATTCATATATGTATGTTAATGCATCCCATGCCCCAAAATGAATAGATACAAAATTTAAAATACATTTGCATTGTTATTTGTAACAAAAAAAGTTTTCGTTGCACATCTTTTAATAATTTTGCACAGAAATGTCATATTAGAACTAATTTCCAAACATTTTTTACTCTATAAACCAAATAAACTGTGTTTAGAAATTTAAACTGCATTTGGTAAAGTATAAAATTCCAAAACTTATTTGGTATAGATTTTTTTACGAATGAAATGGTGCGCAAGATTTCACGATCAAGTTAGTTTTTTAGAAGCAATACCATGTTTTTTTGTACCTTTTTTATAGCGATTTTTTTGGTAAAATGAAAGGTTGTCAAATAATTGTGTTATGGGATAAGAAATAACATTATTATCTATGTTTATATTGCAAAATTTGGGCATTGTATACATTTGACATTCGATCGTAAACATAATGAATTATTTAAAAGTAAATCAACTCACGTGCCAGATAACATGTGGCCAATTGTGGTAATCGAGGCACATGTACCCACAATTTCCTTGTAATCCTCTAAACCCATTGTGTTCTAACAGTTGTTATTCCCTACAATTGAGGAATCACTTCCTTGCACTGGTTGCCGCAGTTTTCTCAAGTGTTCTGCACACTCCCGGCATAAATGAGTAGATTAAAAGGATGACGAGGGTATGGATGTAGTTATGCAATATATTTTGTACAGTGTAGTTGTCAAGACGTGCTATGTGTGCGTACAATGTACACAGACTCTAAAATAGTAACGTGCCGCCCCGTTGTGACACGGTGGCACACTAACATGCTTGCCGACACGATGGGTTCCATCTACATTGACCGCGGGAAGTACATAAGTTGACGGTTTCACGATCGGAATAACTTTATTTTTTAATTTATTCAAAGTCACCCAATTTCGATGAAATTCTCCGTACGCAAATAAGTTGCTAGGATTTAACGAATGCATTTCTTAAATATGTATTATAGACTCAGATAAAAAAGTTGAAAAACATCAATCAACCTAATACATTTATTTACTTATTCTCTAACAAACTAGTTGATCTAACATCTCGAAAAATTCAAACTGTTCAGACCAATTTAAAAAAAAGCTATCCCGTTTAAAATTCTGTCAATATTCTTCCCACGATGAGTATAATTCCTACTTTAAATATACCGCCCTAGGCTATAATATATTTAGCCTATACCTAAATCCGCCTCTGAATCTAGCTTTGTTGATCTTAATATTCATATATTTCTATTAGACAATACTGTACAATTAACAAATGGCAATTTTTGGAACGTAAAAACGGATTTATAACAAAAGAAAAGAATTATGTAATCATGACATGCATATATTTTAACAATACGAATAAATTCTTGAATTTGATTAGACATAGTAAAAACATTGTGACAATACTTTCAAGATTCGTTTTTATATATAATAAAAACATGTTACCGTTAAATTATCGAAATTAATTATTCACATTATTGCAAGACAATATTGAGCTGTGCATTATGTAACATTGGTCTGTGTAGATCGTTGGAAACAGCATTTTAAGGTAACTTCACGTGCTTCCGGTATATTGAACCAACCGGGTTAACACAGTGGTTCAGAAACAGTAGGGTTGTAAAGAAATTTTGCTTTTAACATATAATCATATAAAGACAGAATTACTTTAGAGTGTAAATATGGATTCCTTATCGTCTTTATCACCCGGCTCATTAACAAGTTCCCAACGAGATGAACTTATGGATCAAATTAAACAACAAATCGCTGTTGCAAACGCACAGGAGTTACTTACGGTACGATTACACAAGTCCATATTATTTTTTACTTATACGAACGTAAGATGAATGACTGGCGCGGATTTGATCTCATATTTTTAGAAAATGACAGAGAAATGCTTCAAAAAGTGTATATACAAGCCAGGTACGTCGCTGGATAGCTCCGAACAGGTAACGTCTTTTATTTTGTAAAATATAACCTTAAAAATTGTTAAATATTGATAAAAAAGTCATTATTTGTAACTCGACTGATTTTTCATTCTTCCTGCTACAGACCAACATTTATGGTGACTCAAAAACATAGCACACAAATCGTTTTGTAATATGATTTTAATAAGAAATGTTTACTTCTTTCTATTAGTATTTCATATAATTAAGTTTACGAACTGTAAAGTATATTTTACGAAATATTAATAAAGAAATGACATATTCCATATAGATTTAAAATATTTGTACATTTATTTTTATGTACAATGATACATATGATGTGATTATTTCTAAAGTTTCATCACTATAAATGTCTGAAAAGTAATTATATATATATCTTATAAATATTTATATAAAAGAGAAAAATATATGAGCACAATATTATAACATTAAATGTGCCATAAAAGTTGGCTTGAGACTATTACTTCTTAAACATTGATAAGAAACTTACAATGTATAAATTAGGATACACCTCATTGTTTTTGATAATTTTGACATATATTATCAGGGATATGATACTGAACAACTTCTGTCTTTGTAAAAAAGTACTATAATATAATCCTACACTATAATAGATTTTTTACAAAAATGCCTGTAATAACAAATTTAAAAATTATCAAACTTAGCTACAGTGTACCCTAATTTATGTAACTATTGCATATTGTTCTTCTTGTGAATAGGAAGTTATTTTATTCATTATTTTGTTTTGTTTACAGAAATGTGTAGCAATGTGTATGGACCGATATATGGATGCATTTAATCTTGTATCAAAAGCATATAGTGAACGACTACAAAGAGAGCGTAATAGAATGTAAAAGTAAAATTTTTTGAATAAATTGTTTTCTTATTGTACATCTAGTAGTTTACTAAACAGTAATAGGTGTATATCAGCTATTTTCCAAGCATTGTTACCAAATATTACCATTGTATAGTATCACTAGTACAATGTACATTTATTATAAGATTCTTACAGAGTAAATTGTTGCAAATTAATCATAAATATTAGACAATTTGTACATAAAAGTATGAATTCTATTTAATTGCAACTACCAAATAGGTTCTTGTATTTGTACATTTGTGTACACTCCTAAAATATTAAAAATTTTAATAGTGTAATTAATAATCACACTGTTCTGTGCATTTATAAAGCATTGATATAATGTAATAAATAAAAATTGAATAAAAATATAATTTTTAACAGTTGTACATTATATTTCCATGTAATATTAAATCGAATAAATGTTGTTTAATTTACTAGTTGCAATGTAACAATTAATGGGTTTAATAGTTTGTCAAAAAGAATTATTTAGTAAAAATTAGAGTTATGTAAGGAATGAATCACTGAAATGATTTTGAATACTTACATGAGTTCAGAATCAAGATAAAGCATTCAGGGTTATTACAAAAAATGTACACCATTTGCAAAAGAGAAAAATCTTTATAAAATAAATAACATATACATGAATATCATTACATCGTACTTCAAAATCATAAATAAGTAACTTAGGTGTTTTGTAAATCCCACAATTCCATAGTATGTATTTGCATTGTTTATTATTCATACACACTAAAAGGCACAATATAGCTACCAATATTTCAACGTGGTTACAGATGTAATTACCTAAGACTGTATGAAAAAATATTGTGAATAATTCATTAATACTTCATCTGCTTAATTTGATAGTATAAATTAGCAAATAACAATAATTACAACTATTTCGTATCAGTGTTTGCAGGATCTATGATTAATTTGCATACAGTGCATTAAATACCATTATCATATATACAGATTAATACAGTTACTTTGCATAACATAACAAATCGATATCTTTACTCATTTATAATATTTTTTCTATCAAAAAACTGCTGTAAAGATGTATGTAGAAAAAAAGTAATATATTTTTTTTCTTGGAACATATACTTCCAAACTTTTTTGTACTGCATTCTCCTACATGTGTGATGTATAAAATGAAATGTTTGCATATTCGTAATGTACGCTACATGTACATTTTATAAATTTTCAAAAATAAAAATATATAACAAGATTATTGAGTTATTTTGTATATGTACTAGAATAGGTGATATCTATTCCTCTGTTACATATAGAACAAATACAAGCAAATAATGACATCTCCAAGAATTAACAAAGTAACATGCTATAACATGGTGGCAGACAAATATTTTAAGTAATGTTCATTTTATTGAAATTACTCAAAAAATATTATAGTTAAAAATATAGGCAATGCAGCATTAAATTTGAATTATTACTCAATGATAGGAAAGTAATGTAATACAATAAAAAAATTTGATAATTAGAAGATACATGTAATTATCTTGAGTCTCATTAAGTAGACACTTTCAATTCAAGTTTAGTATCTAAAGTAATTAGTAATTAAAGTCACGATTGTCTAAAAGTAAGATTTTCTACGTTTTATTAATTTTTTTAAGCCAAGGAGTCTGCAACCATGTTAAATTCGTTTCTAATTAAATCAGAATTAACACAGAACATAAAGTGATATTAGTGTATCAAAAAATTTCTTTTTACGTGAATATAACAAATATATTGCTGATACTAAGCAAATGTAAAAATGTTATAAACCTGTAACAAATTGTTCATATGTGATAAAATGCGAGTAGACTACATAACTATAAGTCAATCGTGTTTAAAATTAATTCAAACTACATAAATATAAAAATGTTTGTATATCCTGTAATACAAATGTTTATAGAAACAATTCTTAATTTTATAAGAATGAAAAATAAAATTTCAACATATTGTGTAATTATAAAATATTCCTCACATTACACACACACTAGCTTCCTTTCTCGCGTCCTCTCTCTCTCTCTCTCGTTCTTATATTCTATAGTGAAAAATACTTATGCTGTAAATTTGCTTACTAATTCTAACAATACAACAAAAGTGTAATAATCTTCATAACAATGGAATGTATTTATGCTTTACGTCTATAGTGTAGGAATGTTCAGTGTCGTCCTGAAATTGTGTTTATAAAATTATGTTATATTGATTTTAAAATGTAACCACGTTGATTGGTCAGGAACACACCTGCTTTAATATTATACATAGAGATAAAAGACGATTCAAACCAAGTGATTTCATTGCTCTACATATACTTTGAATAATGCAGAAACAAGTGAATGTATCGTTTTGTAATTTCAATAATCAATTTTTATAAACATGTATTGAAGATATGAAAACAGCTATCAACTTTTTTTATTTGTAATTAATAAAGGAATAAACATGAAAAATATGTAAAATAAGAAACTCAACCACTAGCAATACTAAAAAGAAAGTACCATGCCAGTTAAGTAATTGATTTCAATTATATTTCTTATTGTGAATTTGTATAAAAATGAACAGACACATATTTAAATATTTATGTGATTGCGTACTGTTTACAGTGATGTTTAACGTTAAAAACTTAATGTATCATTGACTTACTTGTGCAATTTAACAAATAAAAGAAATACAATTGGTATTTCTTCACTTTAAATTATAATTGCTCTCCTAAGTAACACGTTAATAAATATTCTTTTAAAAAACACTTATTCACACAAATGCTTAAATATGTGTTTGTTTTTTGATTGGTAAATCTCATGAGAAAAAGTTCCATTGAAGTCAACGACTCAACTGATGCAGTTTCTTCTTAAAAGTAAAAATGTCACATTGTATTATAAGTAACATTGCTATAGTGAAATTACGTTCAATAATTATTTCCTAATTAAATTGTATATGAAATGTTTTAGTTATAAATGTTATACCTTTAGTCTTAAATAGGATTAGTCTTGTGCAGATGGAATTGTAAGTTGCATTAAAAGATTTTGAAATCTCTTTGTTTGAATCAATTGTAATATTTAATATTGATGATCTGAGAGTAGTTGTGTGCTACTAAAAAATTTTGTGAAGAAAGCAGGCTGTACATTTTTACAAACAGATTTTGATTTGTCAAGCATTCTGTTGATCCACCATGAATTGTACTTAGTTATTGCATCTTATTTGCGGCATAGTATATTTATACGAATATTTTTATCAAGGTATTGGATTGCCCAAAAATTTAGTTTCTTAGTCTAAAGCTTCTATTATAATTGAGATATTAAAAATTAGGGATGCAAAGAAACACATGAGCTCCTAATTTCCATAAAATAACTTCAATTTTTTTATAAATAATTATTTCAGTTTCACGTATTTAGCACCATTACCTTTCAAAAAAATAATTTGATTTATTTTTAGGCAATCCATTTTTAGACGGATAATTTATCAATATTGCTATCGATACTACACCAGTATCTTTAGTTAAGTGAGGTAATTAATGACATTCAGTCATAAAATCAGACAAGAATTATTCTGGTAAACACAACAAAAATATTACAAAGTTTTTTTTTAGAGAGACATAACTAAGTATCCAACAATCATTAATGTAGCTGATTACTTTTCAGTTCTTAAAGTATTTTAACATTGAGATAATTGGCTTTAAGAATAATAATACTAGACATATTTACAGAATAACGTAGAAGGCAGCTTGTCTGAAAATCCAATTAAAAGTCTTAGTATTACAATTCTAATTCAATTAACAATGTATCACAATTTTTAAAACAAAAACATTTCACATTCTGATTTCGACTATCTAATGTATCAAATTGAATCAAATGATGCTTCACATTTTTTGTATCAATGCAATTTTTTAATTGCAAGTATTCCTTACTGGGTTAGTAGCGGTATAGATATGCTAACAACACTTGTTATACAAGTCTATTGGAACTTTCAAATGATTTCTGTTTTCAATCCTTAGATTTACACGAAATATAATTTTACATTTTATTGCAGTAGCAACAAAAGGCATTGGCAGTTTAATTGGTTTTCCCACATGTAACTCATTTTAGTAATATAGTTTATGCCTTTTTCTTCGTAAATAGCTAAAATATTTGAGTGTTCATCTTATAACAAATTCAGAATATTCGTTCAAAAGTTGTCATTTTTAAATACTGCTACAATATATCAAATACGAATTTATGACTTGTAGAAAAATATGTTTCTATTAAGAAATATCTATGAAATACAGAAAATGCAACACTTCTGGATATAGATTCAGACATTTCCCTTCTACGTTTTTTGTAGAAAAACTTATAAGTATTGAGCCATAAATGGCAGTGCCATGTCAAAAACCAAAATAATTCTGCAAGTTTGTGATCCACCATAAAATCTGCATTAACATATTTAATATCCCAATGTAGGATATCAAGTATGAATATTATAAAAAAAATAGCATCTTGAAATACTTGCAGAACATAAAAGCTGTACTTGCTTTTTCAATTATAATTCTTTTGCGCAATTAGCAGTAATACCCGTTGTAAAATTTGATATATTTTTATCCATATTTATGTCTTCAAGCTAAAAAAGAATTATAAGCGGAATATTCAAACTATGTAAGAAAATTTTGTTACTTAGTGGCATGTATTAAACAAAAAGATCTTTGATTCACGTTATATTTACTTACACATGAAGTACTGCTTAATACATCATCAATTTCCTCAATTTCTTCACTTATTTCTTCACTATGCGCACTTTGAGTTTTGTCTTGCTTTTTTGTTTGTAATTTTATTGGACTATTTAACTTTTCAGGTTCTTTGGTAGGACTTTGATCATAAGCACTACCGGATGCAGATGAAATGAAATCTTCTTCATAATTATCAACACCATGCGTTCCTGAACAGATTATTATAATAGTATGCGTTATAAGATGTGAAAATCCATAGCTACACTGTAGATGATTATGCAAATGTGCTAAATATAATTACTCAAGAACATTAGATATAATTTTCTATTTTTCAAATTTTTATTTCTATAAATATAAATTTGCACAGACATCTACAGTCCATAAATGTTTAATGTATGTTAACTTACCAAGTCCAATATCCATTAATTCTTTCAGATCATTAATATTAGTCTTTTTACCATTTAATGGTGGGAGATCACTAAGTATAGAATGAGATTTCTTATCTAAAGATGGTAAATCTTGTAAAAAGGATTCACTATTACGTATAGTATTGATATTTTCTCTTTTTCCATCAACAATAATTTCTTCAAAGTATACAGTTTTCCCAAAACTATTTCCAGTATTAACTGACTTTTTATTTTGTACGTTATTTGCTATTTGTAAATCCAAACTATTTATATTATTTTGCTTACTTATATCTTCATTTTGATTTGTTTGCAGTTCAGTAACTATAGATTCATCAAACTTAATTAAAGGCTCGGTTTTATTTAGTAAATTTGTTTGGATGGTTGCATCTACTTCAGTCTCCTCTGTCATGTGATTCATCACTGTAGTTGTGCCATTCGGACTTACAGAGAGTGTATCAAAATGCATATTATTGTTCCCTGTGCTATCAATTCCATTGTCTTTTTCTGAGTCGTCAGAAACAATACTTTTCCTGAGAGAATTATTTTGTTTTTCACAATTTGATCGATCTATTGAAATGTCATCAAAAGACATTTCATTACTCTTGTTATCGTTTATTGTCATATTTATTGGAAGTTTTGGGCTTTGTTGTGAAACACTCTCCAGTTTACCCGAAATATCATTATTATTCGATAATGATGCTGTTTCTTTATTTAATACCTTCGGAATGGAAATTTCAAATGTTGCATTAGCAACATTTGTGTCATCTTCATTGGTTTTGTTAAACCTGCTGTTATTAGTTTCATTCTGTAACAACAAATATATTATTTAATTATTTAATACTTTAAATACGATACGAATTAATATATTGTGATATAAATACCTTCTGTGTGTTATTGAAGGCACTAATCATGCTATTTTTTAAAATTTCACCAAGTAATGGCTCATTTGATTCAATACCTAATTCTTCACATAATTTATTTCTTCCAACATAATTATATTCTTTTCCAAAGTACGTCTCTGGATCATATACAGATATTGTATAATCAAGACCAAAATATTCTAGGAACTCCCTAACCAAGGAAAACAATAATTTTCCTTCTGAATTAGCCAGGTACTGTTTTACAGTTTTATTAAGAAGTGGTTCTGGATTCTAAAATATTAAATTCGTGAAAATATTGTGACATTTGAATAATAAATGTCATTAGTGTTTACAATGAGACGGTCTACTAAATTAAATTACAAATAAATAAAATTCCTACTTTATTTTGCTTCAACTCACTATTAACCTCATGTTATTAATAATACTATGTTATAAACTATGATTTTAATATTAGTTAATGATAGTAAACTTTCAATCAATTTTTTTTATAAGTCCTGACAAGAAAATTCAAAGAAGATTTCACAAGACATATTACAGAAAATTTTGACATACCATTACTGATTCTTGTTCTTCTAAAGCTAAGAACACACTTGCTCTCAGTTCTGCCTATAACATTATAAAAGATTTTAAAAAGAGTATACAGTGAAAATTTGAAAAATTGTATCGGGTTCTTTGACA
Source organism: Augochlora pura (assembly GCF_028453695.1). Classification (NCBI taxonomy): domain Eukaryota; kingdom Metazoa; phylum Arthropoda; class Insecta; order Hymenoptera; family Halictidae; genus Augochlora; species Augochlora pura. The sequence continues at coordinate 16,704,963 of NC_135772.1, read as the reverse complement.
CAATATACATAACCTAGAAAAAAGGCGTGATTTTTATAATTTCGTTTTAGCCTACCCGCACTTTCGCAAGAACACCATTATTCTCAAGGGTTTGCACCACCAAATCCCGTAATTCTGTATCTTCCTCCATGGAAATGTTTCCGTCTATCATGATTATAAATAAAAATTACTCCCGCAAACACTCAAGAAATGTAAATATTTACGCTTTCCATCGCGTGTCTTCTTTTCACAGATGTTTACCTAGAGATTATTTTTTCCCCGCCTAGGGAGTTTGAACTCAACTTTCACAAAGTTGAAAGTTGTATGTATCCTTTTTTTATATGTGTAAGAATGTATTCCCGTGTTCTTTCTTTCGATTATATGAAAGTGTGTATAAAACTAAAATAGAGCTTATTACACAATAGTTGCTTCAGAATACAAAACGTAAAGTAAGTGATCAAATTTAATACTTTGTTCGAATATATTACAATATGTCAGTATTGCCAATATACTTTAGCTCCTAATTATTGTTTTATTTATGTAAAAATTAAGTAGAAAAAAAATAAACAACGAAATCTATTCTAGTTGAGTATTTTTCTGTTCATTTATGTTAATAATTATGTTACTTTCCATGCTGACACAGTTTAAAAAACCGGAAGTAACATAGTTATTCGAATGTAACGAACGTTTCGAAAGTTTAAATTTCACATTTTAATTGTATCTATACAGTATATAGATGGTATGTATAAATAATGACCATCTATAATATCAAATACGTAAACATTAGTAAACAATGTTTTTATTAGATATTTATTTATTTTAACATTTTATCGAAATCGAAATTCGAATAACAATAAAATTCATTTGCTAGATTATTTTGATGATGAGGTATGAAATTACAAATTTTAACATCCAGTAATTTCTTTGCTAATTCTGCCATAACAGCACCTGGTAACAGAAAATGGTACAGCAATCTTAAATAATAAATAAGAAATGATCACTTACCTGTACAAAGAACAATATTCTTCTTTGCCAAGAATTTTATTGTGAGAGCAGTTTTTGTTAAACATTCATCAGAAAGAAATGGTGGATCTGCTATGACCAAGTCATAATAACCTGATAGATTTCTTGTTAAATCCAAAGGAAATTTATAATTATATGGAACATAGTCAGAACCAAATACTTTGAAGCGTTGATCATATTCAAAAAGTGTTACTGTTAACAAAGAATTTGCCAAATAACATTGAGAGTTATATCGTACAAGTTAAAAATTTATTCCGAATTTTTAAATTTATACCTTGTCGTAAGCCACAGTTCTTTTTTAATTTATTGTAAAGTGTGGGGCATGAAATTAGAGCAATCTTTCCATCAGAATCTGTAGAATTTATAGCACCTTTGACAAGAGTATCTGTGGTGTCTTCATCATACCAAAACTGACTCAATTGCTATCAATATAAAAAATTGAGATTATGCTGATGATATTCATTTGTTCGTTGTTATTAATATCTTCTAATGTAGCTAAAATAACATAGCTACTGAGATATAGTAGAAGTCAACTTACCCAATTTTCATCAAAACAAATATCTATACTTTGATTTTCTGAAATACACTTTAATTCATTTTCCCTTTCTTCCTTTTCTTTAAGAAATTCATTTAAAGCAGCAAGTGTTGTGGGACACAATTGTAAATCATCATCATCACTGTTGCTCATTTTTTATATGACTTTTCTACACGCATATATATCTTATTAATAAAAAATACTAACTTTGATTAATATAATTTAGACTATGTTTTTTCCCAAATAAACAAAATTTATTCATATGTACAATGCATCAAAGAATAAAACGAAATGAATCATTTTTTTAGATATTCTTATTGTGTGTCGAATGTTTTAATCATCTTATTTTACGTACCCAACACATTCATTAAATATTTATAATTACGATTGTAACTTTATAATAAATTAGCTGTTTACTACTATAAAGTTTTAATTGTGTATGGAATAATACTGTATAATAAAATTTCTATACGTAAAATTGAAAATGTAGAAATTGACCTTTCACAAAGAAGATTATTATTATCTCTCCTTTTCCCTCAGCCACATAACCCCAATACATATGGTCCAATATTGTCTTAGGTTATCGTATTGCATCGTATCAATGCCAGAATTGATTTGCCGGTTCGAAAATCAAAAATAACTTTTTACTAATTTTTGAAGGTAAGAACAGAAATATGACGGAGAATATGACAAAAGTAGAAGACGATATACAATTGTTCCAACTGATTGGATTGAGTGAACAAAAGGCTAAAGAAACTTTAAAAAATAAACAAGTGTCTAATAATTTGAAACTTGCAATAAATCAGGTTAGTCAATTATTTAGTACTTAAGAATACATAGGTTTACAGTGGCATAGAATTCATTACCATGTAAAAAGGATATACCTAACATTTACTTAAATTTATTATGAATATATATTTTTATTAGATTCAAAAAGTATTATTTTTAAGATTGAGTCATTGCTACATTCAGTTTTACCATATGTGTTCAATAAATATGAAATTTGTAGGCCTCTCAATATGGAAACATTACTCCAGAAGTTGGAGTTCTGTTGTATCATCTTGCTTCAAAAATAAAGAACCAAATTTCTTCTGAAATACCATTTGTTGTTAAATACATATTTGAGAATAAGTTGGATACAATACAGAGAGTCGATGCAGCATTGGCCTATCTACTTCATCATGTAGGAGAAGCACATAATATCTCAAATTTTGAAGAAGAATGTGGTATAGGTGTTGTAGTTACCCCAGAAGAAATTGAAATTGAAGTTGAAAAAGTTATAGAGGAGCATAAATCAGAAATATTGGACAAGAGGTTTTTCTAATTACTTTATGATATTAAACACCAATTTATCTGACATTTTAAGATACAAAATTATATGTATTTACAGATATCGTTTTAATGTTGGTCCATTAATGCAGCGTGTTCGTAATAATTTAAAGTGGGCAGATGGAAAAGCAGTTAAGAATGAATTTGATGTTCAGATTCTTGTACTATTAGGACCTAAAGTTGATTCTGATTTTGCTCCAGCTCCTAAAACAGTAAAACAAGCTAATACAAAGAAACCAGAGAAGGAAAAAGGTAAGTTGCAAAGTAGTGATGAACTTTTAATAGCTGAAATGGATTTTTATGCACACTTTCTTCATGTTATAAACACAATTTTGTATACAATATATATAATCAAATTATCATTGATTTAAATAATTTGATATATTCTAGTAATAAAGATTTTGATAACAAAAAATTAGACTATAGACACAAATCTGTTAAAAAACAAGTTACTTAATATATTTTTTTATTCAGCAGAACAAAAAAGTACAGTGGCAGCGAGTAAAAAAGTAGATGCACAAACAATAAGTGAATTAATGAAAACTAAAGTTCATTTCCATAAACCAGGAGAAAATTATAAGACTGAAGGATATGTTGTACTTCCTAACACACATAAGTTGTTGCAAGAGCACTTAAAAATAACAGGTGGTAAAGTAAGAACTAGATTCCCACCAGAACCTAATGGAATTTTACATATTGGGCATGCAAAAGCAATCAATATTAACTTTGGGTATATTTTATGTTCCAATATTTTTTATGCTCTATTTCTTTTTATTGTTACCAATAGAAACATTTTTTTATGGTAGGTATGCTGCAGCTCATGATGGTATATGTTTCTTACGTTATGATGATACAAATCCAGAAAAAGAAGAAGAAAAGTTTTTCATTGGTATACAAGAAATGGTAGAATGGCTTGGATATAAACCAGCTAAGATTACATATTCTTCCGACAATTTTCAACAGTTATACGAATGGGCTGTTGAACTTATAAAGAAAGGCTTTGCATATGTATGCCATCAATCTAGTGATGAAATAAGAGGCTTCAATCCTCCTCCTAGTCCATGGCGAGACAGACCAATTTCAGAAAGTCTTGAACTCTTTCAAGTAATTGAATTTTCTATAGATAAATAAAGGGTCTCAACAATTTGAGTAGAGACTACCTTCTTCGAACATTTATTTTTAGAATATTCGGGTAACCAAGCACACTATTTTCTAAGTATTGCATTATTTAGATACGTCAATACTTAATAGAGAAATTGAATTAGATATTTAGATAATAGAATGCTCTGGTATCAGGATATTACAAAAATAAACCTTCGGCTAAGGGAGTCTTTACTGTACCAGTTAAAATCTTATTATTCTTCATGTAGGATATGAAAGATGGCTTACTTGAAGAAGGTGAAGCCACATTGCGCATGAAAGTAACACTAGAAGAAGGAAAACAAGATCCAGTTGCATATAGAATAAAATACATACCTCATCATAGAACAGGAGATCAATGGTGTATTTATCCTACTTACGATTTCACCCACTGCTTGTGCGATAGTATTGAACATATCACGCATTCTCTCTGTACAAAAGAATTTCAATCGCGAAGATCATCATACTATTGGCTTTGCAATGCTTTGGATATTTATTGTCCTGTACAATGGGAATATGGCAGATTAAACGTGAGCTATACAGTTGTTTCTAAAAGAAAAATTGCTAAATTAATTGAAGAAGGTTTCGTGTCTGATTGGGATGATCCTAGGTATTTTAATAGTATGCACATAAAAATATAAAAACCTAAATCATTGTATATTCTAAAATCACGATTTTTTTTTAGATTATTTACATTAACAGCTCTTCGCAGGCGAGGATTTCCTCCTGAAGCAATAAATAATTTCTGTGCACAAATGGGTGTAACAGGGGCTCAAGCAGTTGTTGATCCAGCTGTTCTAGAAGCATCTGTTAGAGATGTTTTAAATGTAACTGCAATCCGACACATGGCTGTTTTGGATCCTCTAAAAGTGACCATTAGCAATTTTCCACATGGAAATCCTATCAAATTGACTGTTCCCGATTTTCCTAATGAACCAGAGAAAGGACAACATAATATTGTTTTCGATGAAGTAATCTATATCGAAGCATCTGATTTCCAAGAGGTACAGCGAAACTTTTATACAACTACATTATAGAGAAAACATTGGCCATTGTAATTATTTTTTAAATACTATTATAAATATTATTGTAGAAAGCGTCCAAAGACTTTCGACGATTAACCCCGAATCAGGTTGTTGGTTTGAAACATGCAGGAGTAGTGTTAACAGTTAAAGAGATACAAAGAGATAGTAGTGGCAACATCGTGAACATTATTGCTACACAAGAACCTGCTTCTGAAAACAATAAACCTAAGGCTTTTATACATTGGGTGTCAAATCCTACATTGGCATCTGTTAGGTTGTATGATCGTCTGTAAGTAGATGGATTTATTTTTTATTATTTCATAATGGTAATATAGCATATTGACAAATATTAATAAATGTTATAAACATGAATTTATAATTCTCTTGCGTGCAGATATTTTAACTTTTGCAAGACTTTTCTTACTAATATGTAATGTTATTATTAGATTTAAACACAAAAATCCGGAAGATGTAAATGAAGTGCCAAATGGCTTTCTGAGCGATATTAATTCTAGCAGTAAAAAAGAAATTGTTGGATACATTGATTCAAGTTTAGCACAAATGGCGAAACCTTTAGATAAGTTCCAGTTTGAACGCATAGGCTTCTTTTCTGTTGATCCTGATACTACACCAGGAAAGGTAAAAATGTGCTTTGACATTTAGATATTTGTATCTTTATGAATATGCATTTTCTGTTTTCAGGTTGTGTTCAATAGAACCGTGACATTGAAAGAAGATTCAAAAAATATGTAAATTAAATTAATTTACGAATATGTGGATAATTTAATTTAATATTGCTTTATTTCGATATTTTATTATAATTTACAATTTCAATAAAGTTTTATCAGTAATATTTTTAGACAATAGTCCGATAATGAATAAATATATTTAATTCATCATACAGTTCATCATGCAGGATTCATAAGTAGGGATCATATACTTGATATTTATAAAGGCATCTTCACCTCCATATATTTCAAGCATTTCAAGCGTTTCCTGTATCATGTCAGCGGGGTTTTCTCCTCTTTGCTGTGCGTAATCAATCCCTTCTCCGAGGTTGACTAAAATATTAAATTCAATTATTATTTTAGTGTGAATATATTATTACCGATTGGAAATTTTTACCGTTTCTATCTTTTAACAAATTAAGGACTGGCAAGATTTGTCTAAAATATGGCACTAAAGCCTCCCCAACGCAATCTGCTGAACGTACAAGTTTTTGAAGAGCTCTCATTGTAAAACAAATGATCTCTGGCATTTTTGTATTTAGAGCTTCTGCAATAAATATGTATATTTTATAATGTTAGAGTATGTCGTTTAAGAAATAGTTCAAAAAAGAAGAAATTACTTTTAATAGGAATTATTAATTGAGGTACAACAGGTAAAATCTTTGGACCTCCCTGTTCCAACATATCAGATATTCCCTGTTCTACTAAAAATTTATGGGGTTCTTCAGTTTCTGTTAATCCGTCGAAAAATAATGGTAAATAGTGATGGAAATCTAAATCTTCGATTTCAACTTTCCAGCAGAGTTTAGGCCCAAAGGAATCAGTTTCTAACGTAATTGGAAATACACCTCGTTCGTAGAATTTACGAAAAGTGGATGGTTTAGGTGGCTGCGGATTATACAATCCGCATCGTGGAGGTTTTGCAACTACAGTGTTTTCCTGAAAATTTTTCTACTGACTGTTTTGACGAAAGCTACATACGTACCTGCGATAATAAAATATTAAAATCTTACTTGTAAAGCTTGAATCGTAAATGCGGGAACAACTCTCGGCTTCTTTTTTTTGTATCGGGGAATATCTTTCCGAATTTCATTCCAAAATTCTGTTTCATTTACCATTCCGATATTTTATTATAATAACCGTTTATTAGGAATTTTTTTCTTGAGCTATTACTTCTAAGTCCAAACTGAAGTATGTAAAACTTTCACATCGAAATCGTATTACTGTGCTAAACGATGTTGAAGACTGAAGAGACTGAAGGAGAGTTATATAAGGATACGACAAATATGGATTAAACATGTTTCTTAGCAACTAATATGCTGCTTAATTAATCGCAATGATATTATTGTACAAACTTATTTGAAAGTATATTTTTGCTTCTAAAAGTTAAATAAATGTAAGAAAAGCAAGAGAAACTACTATATACGTATAAAAATTATTCGTTCGATTAGAATACATCTATCTTTTATATACATTAAATATTTCATTACAAATTACATAACAATTAATTTACACTTTAGACGTGCTTTTCGCAATTTTCTTGTGGTACTGTGGATCATCAAATATCAAGTCTCTCTTCTGTGGCTCGTCCTTATCAGCTGTATTTTTATAATAAGGAAAATACTGTAAGAATATAATCGTAACTCTAAAGATTAAGTAATAATTGAAAAAATAAAAAAAAAATGAAATTTCAAATTTTCGATAATTAAGTAGACTGTTCGAAAAGTTAAATGAGTTTGAAAAGGATATTTGTGAAGTAGTTTGAAGATTCCTGTTCCTACTGGAATTGGGATGCCCATAATGATTGATTCAGACACACCGCATATTACATCTTTTTGCCCATAATAAGCTGCGTCAAATAGATGATCCGATGTTTTCTCGAACTGGTGATCAGATATTTATTAGTTTTTCTGTTTGAGGTTGAAGTGCATAAAGCTATAATCATATTCATAATGGATATCTTACCGAAGCTAAATTTAAGACAGACTCTTTCATCTTTGCTAAACCTTGTCTTGTAATACCCAATACTTCTCCTCGGCTAGTCATTAAATCTGCAACAAGCATTGGATGTCGCCGATCGATACTCATTCCATGGTTCTCCATTACTAATTTAATTTCTGTCATTATTGTTGCTCTTGCTGCCTCGATGCCCAAAGTTTTGAAAACCTAGGACAGTGTATCATGTGTACTGCCTCAGTTATGTATGTTATTTTAAAAATGTTTTATTTGATATTTACTTCTATCGTATTATTCGATGTTGTTTTTTTCCCTAAAACACCATGAGTTGCTAGGACTTCACGCATGTTGTATCCTTCAACGAATAGTTTGTATTTCGTTTCACCACTTGAATCGTCATTATGAATGACAGCTCTAGATACCGACGGTAAACCCTGCAATGCGTAGTAGGGAAATAAGACATGTATATCTTTTAAGTTTAAAAAAGTTTTTTTGTCGATTTATTCTTTTTACTTACCTTCACAACGATGTTCGGAATTGTCTCTTTAAGATGAGTGAGAGCAGAATTTAAACTGTATTTAACTCTGCTGGGACTCACTGTGATAATAGAATCGCCTCTAACATCTACTGCTTTTGGATTCAGTCGTAATTTTGATGTGCAGATCCTAAACAAGCAAATATAATGTATTTGAAAAATGCTTGCTCACATAGGACTTCTAAGCATTAAGTACTTACGAATAACGAATTGAATGTACGTCTATTTCCAGCTTCAACAGTTTTATTCTATCAACGTCTAATTTTATCAACAAAAAACAATCGTCTGGTAGATATACTTCCTCAATATATTCTGTTACTTCTCCCAAGGTAGTTTTTTCAATTCTACCTTTTACTCTCCTAGCATATTCTGGATCACTATCAATTTCCTAATATACATACATAGAAAAAGAAAAAATATAGATCAATTTGAATACATATTGGATACAAAAATGTATAATAAGTATTAAACTTACTAAAGCTGCTGTAATAATGGGCGTGCTTATTTTGGGATTTGCGTTAATGATTTCTTTGATACGTGGTACACCTTGAGTAATGTTCATAGATGCTACACCAGCAAAGTGGAAAGTTTTTAAGGTCATTTGTGTGCCCGGTTCTCCTATACTTTGTGCAGCGAGCGCACCGACGGCAGTGCCTGGTTCAATCTTTGCTCTCATATATTTTTCTTTACATGTGTGAATAAATTCTACCAATTGAGAAACTGTAAGTCGCTCGAGTTGTAAAATTACAGGTACATTGAGTGGAGCACTGTGTCGAAGACGAGCTATTTTCCTCGCTACACCTTTTAGAAATGTGCTGTAAGAGAAGCATGAAATGTAACAACATTCTTCCAGCATACCTACATTCAAATAATAAATTTGACAATAACGTTATACTTACCATAATTCTTGTTTGAACTCTTCACTGAGGCATTCATACTCATCGGAGCTCAATAGTTCACTTGTAGCTTTTATTATAGTAGGAGCATCTAAAGGCTTTTCATTCTTACACGGTGATTTGGCTCTGACATGATCCAATATTCTTTCGTAATCGACTGGACAATCTTTTCCTGTTATTAAGTAATTAGAATTAAAGTAATTATATATATATCTGAGTTTTGTTACGAAATATTTTAAAATATAACTTTCTAATTTAGAATTTAGGTGGACGTTCATTAAAGTAATCTTGGTATACATAAAAATAGTTTCGAACCTTCCATGTAGGTGGGATCTAATGCATCTCCGCCATACAATATTTGTACAATGTCTCCGACTGAGTTACGAACTGTCATATCGTAATGAAGGCACAAATCTTCTAAACTTTTAACTAATCTTCGCTGCATGTAGCCAGTTTCTGCAGTTTTAACTGCCGTGTCTACAAGACCTTCTCTTCCACCCATTGTGTGAAAGAAAAATTCCGTTGGTGTTAAGCCAGAGTAGAATGAGTTTTCAACGAAACCTTTAGCTGCGGGAATTTTCGAATGTCGCTCGAAATGTGGCAGAGCTCTGTCTTCAAATCCGTTTGGTACTCTTTTACCACTAATAGCTTGTTGTCCTACACAAGCTAATTAACGCGAAAATAAGCTAAGTTACAGTAAATACTAATAAAGTGAATGACTTTTATAAACACAATTCTAATACATACCAATCATCTGTGAAATGTTAATGAAACTGCCCTTGCTGCCGGATAAGGCCATAACTAATGGACTGTTACTTGGATGAAGCTCTTTCAAACATGCTTTACCAGCATGATCACGAATTACCGAAAGTTCTTTTAGTATCATTGCCTCCAAAGTTTCTTCTTCTGTACATCCAGGTTGACATACAAGACGACCTTCTTCCATTTGATGAATGTACTCTGTACATTTAGAGTATCTAAATCCGAATATAATTTATTAATAGTATCAGTACACAATGTTATTAATACAAATTTCTTTTATTCATTCTCACCCTGCATGGAGAAGCTCATGCTTAGCTGTAAGCAGCCCCTGTCCAGGTGTAACATCACCAATGCCGATAGAAAAGCCACGATTCATAAGAAAAAAGCTAGCCATTCGTGCTAATCGCCACATAGCAGTTGTTGCAATATCTTCACCCCAATCACGCAGAAGAATATAAAATATATTTTGTTTTGATCCTGAACCCAATGTTGACTTATCCATAGACCCAGCAATTAATTCTGAATTTCGAACAATGACATCTGCAATTTGCGGATTATTTTTTATTGTGTTAATGTGTATGTATTTAGCAAGTTATACGTACATGAATCGTTCACGCATAATTCATCGTTTTTAGTGTAAGCTCTTCCTTTGGTTCTTAAATTAGCTTTAATGTTGCAATAGTTATTAGGTTTTAAAATCAAACTAAAAATTTGTTTTCCTGTCCACAACATGGTTGGTTTGAAGATAGCAGGTTCAGGTAGATCAATGGACATAGAAAGATCATTTCCTGCTAGAAGACAACCAGCTAGTTGACTTGCTTGAGATTTATTTAAAAACATATCCTTTTGAGTTAAAAGATATCCTCCAGTGATAAAGTCTTGTGTTGCTGCTATTAGTAATTCTCCATTGCGAGGTGTAACTAAATTTGATTTGTTCTAATAGGAAATAAATAAAGTGTATACAATTAGATTTCCTGCATATATGCACAAAATAAATTCTGATGTGAACAAAATTGTACACTACCCCCATTAAAACCAAAGCTTCTGCTCTTGCTTCTTCAGTTTGTGGTAAATGCAGATTCATTTCATCACCATCAAAATCGGCATTATAGGGAGTGCATACACATTCATTGAATCTAAATGTCCGATGTTGTAGTACTTTTGCTTTGTGTGCCATGATACTTAATTTATGTAAAGATGGTTGTCGATTAAATAATACCACATCGTCGTCTCTGAGATGTCTTTCGACAATATCACCATACTGTAATGATGATGAATATCAATTAATGATAATTTAAAATATATTATAACATTCTAAATTGTATAAGATTCGAAAGACATTTATAAGACAATGTTACCTGCAAATCTTGAGCAATTTTGTGCCGATTACCATATTTCAAGTATTTCTTAAACTGAGTTTTTCCTTGCTGTATAAAATTTGCACCTGGATGTACATCTGGACCATTTTTTACTAATTTTCGCATTAATTCTATATTTGATGGATTTACTTTTTCTGGATATGTTAAAATCTTAGCGACATAGATGGGCACACCAACCTAATGAAGAACGAGGTCTCAGTTTTACCTTTAAGAACAAAAAATAATAAAGAAATTTGTAAGTTGAAACTTACTTGTTCAATTCTGAGATTGGGATCTGGTGAAATAACAGTACGACTAGAGAAATCAACACGTTTACCAGATAAATTACCACGAAATCGACCCTGTTTTCCTTTCAATCGCTGAACTAATCCCCTACCAGATTTCTTTGGCTAAAATATTTTGATACAGCATAAGTAGTTTTGTTAGTCAATAAAGTAATCTATTTAATTTCTCATTTCGTATAAAACTCACTTGCATGTTAAGTGGTATACCAGACATTTCACTATTTATATAAAGAGCACAATGTAGCTGGAGAAATTCCCAGTCTTCACTGTACATTTGTACCTTGGCTCCACTCTGTCTATGTTTTTGAATAACATCATTGATAAAGACTATTTCTGATAATTTCATTGTTAGGTGATCTTCGGTTGTACCTGCTTTCAAATCTGATACAACACTGGGTCTAATACAAATCGGCGGCACTGGAATTCTTGTTAATATTAAATCTTTTGGTGATGCACAGTCTGGATTCATCATTAGCAAAGGAATGTCACTTTCTGGTATCTTTTCCAGAATATTTTGAACCTGAAACCAAAATATAGTTGCAAGTACTGTACTAAAAGATCTTGTGCAAACATTGTCTTTAAATTTTTCAAAATTAGATCTAAGTTTAATCTATAATTTGCGAACATAAACTTCATAAAAACACATTAAATAATAATACAATCTCGATCGTATTTTAAAAATGAGAGCATATTTACCTCTAACGGATTTAGGACATTAACTAACCCACTTTGAAGTACTGCTTCGAAAGCTTTATTATCCTTAACCACATTATCATACTCTGCCAACTTTTCTTGAAGAACAGTATCTCCTTTCTTTTTTGCTTTATACTTCTCGTGAACTATTTTAAGTAAACCAGCTTTTTTGACTGTCCCATTAATGTCTCCACAATTTTGACAAACGTTAGTCTTTTTTGCCTTATCTAATATTTGCTTACGTAAAGCTTTACGAGATAAATATCCTAGATTGGGATTTAAAGCTCTAGCTAGGAAACGTTTTTTATCAGCTTCGGATAACATAACGTGAGAACAATTCTATAAATTCAAAGATTATCATTAATGTTAGAATTAACATTAATTAATATAAATAGATGTGGAATCTGATACATTACTTTGCAAATTGATTGAAGAATGCCAATGATTGCTCTGAAGTAACCAACATGGAAAACTGGCAATTCTAAATCAATATAACCAAAATGTCCGATACATTCATTCAGTGTTTTGCCGCACGATACACAATTTGTTGTATTGTTACAAGTACCCTGAAAATTAAAATAATAAAGGAGTAATAAGTTTATTAGAACAGTTGGAGGAAAAACCAAGAAATACATTATTAACAATACCATTCTTCTATCAAGTACACCATAGGGAACTGGAGTATGTTCAACATCCTGATTATATAAATTCTTTGCCACAACATGCATATGGGCCTGCCTTTCCATGTTGTGGCGACTATCAACTCCAAAGGATACATGGGAGCTAATAAGAATAAGAGTTATAGCATAAAACGATATGTAAAATACTGACAGTGATAAATATTAATGAAGCAAATTAAATTTTAGATAGTTGTTCCAAGTTACAAAATCATACAACATGAAAATCATGAATAGAAATCTCTCATCATTCTGTGTGTTTATTCCATCTCATGCACTACGTAGATGCATAACAACATGACATTAAAGATAGCAATATCTATTGATGTAGAAATTCATAAATATATCTTTTACAGGTAGTCTTCAGGAGATACATATAAATAACTTTATAAAAGAATTTATAAAATTTTGTACATAGTACGTTACGAGAATTTTACTTTATTTTGTTAACAATAAAATATATGCTAAAAAATAAGAGACAAAGTATTCGAGGTGGGTTTTCTATAATCCATTAAAATGATATACGTACATTTTACGGGCTACATCTGTTTCTCTAAATTGTTCTTTCACCATCGTGGAGGTTATATTTTATTCTTTGATGTATAATATGTTATTCGATATTGCTTGATCAAAGAATGAAGCAATATGAACAATAATTAACCTTTAAAATATCATAGTATATACACCGGTGTTTTTATATAAATTATTCAAACGATCAAAAGAATTCAGGGAATTCTTCTTCAAGCACGTGTTATTCCTCATTTGTGTTGCCATCTCGATGTGACAGTTGGTAGATTCGGCAATATGCTACGGTACAGCAATACGCATCGGTGGCAGCACGCTCCATTATCGAAAATAGGATTAGAAATTACTTCGTTCTGATTAGCTGAAGATTCAGTGCTAAAGCCGGTTTCACTGCCGATTGAATGCGCAGTAAAATAGTGGGGATGCAAACGCTTCCTTAAAGAGGAGGAAAACCATATAGAAGTTGAGGATACAACGAAGCATTGGTGAGGTAGGAATGGCTCAATGTGGTGAGGCATCACTGTATTGAACTAAAAACGTAGGAGACAAAGGTCCTCCCTCTTCCTCTCTCATGTATGTATGGGAGCGTAAAACTTTATGTAAATAAAATTGGCGGTCACAAGAGAACATACATACAAGCACATACAAATTATCAGTTTTTCCTGTTACTCGTTTCCCGAGATTAAACTGCTTTGTATCTTATATTATGTACTACATTTTATACGAAGTACACGTTGCAAATATGCTTCGTGCAATTGGTGAATCAATCAATTGTTAAATTTAAAATCGCGTTCGATGTTGCCATTACGTATCATTGTGTAATACGCGTCAAGTATGCCTACGTTAGTTTGTGCCATATAGTTGGAATCTCTGAATATATAATTCTATTTTGATATTTCTTTGTTAAAATATTGGCGATCTGTTTTAAGCATCCTAACAGGTATCTGCGAACGTTAAACATGCCAAGGGTAAGTTTATACCTTGTAATCGAATGCCACTAACAAGTTAGGTTAGGTAGTAACCGCGGTTTATACATTCAAAATTTTTACTGATAGTTCAACTTTGATTTTTATCAAATTCAACGATCTTGTCTAATATTTGCAGGATATACGGTCTTATTTCCAAAGTAATAAGGTTAATTCTAGTGTTACTTCAACAAAGCCGACGAAAAGACGAATAATTTCATCCGATGAGGAAGATGAAAAAATTAAAACTCCTACGAAACGACCCAAGGTTCAAAAATGTTTTTATTGTCACATTATATTTGAAATTTAGGTTTCGTATGTCATAATTATATAAATTTTGTATTTTTATAGAAAGCGAAAACATTGGGAAAGAATCCAAAGAGTTCAATTAGTTCAGATGAAGAAGCAAAGGCAAAAAAAGTAGTTTCTCCTGGTGATATTTTTGGTAAAAAACCAATAAACAGAAAAGAAGCTCCAAAAATAACAAAAAAATTGTCTAAAGAGGTGAATACGATTTCAATAATGTATAATGATATCTAAATTTGTGAAAGAGTCTCTGACCGCAGCGCGCTCCATTAGCGAGAATGGGAGTAGAAATTACTTTGCTCTGATTGGCTAACGATTCAATGCTAAGACAAGATTCGCCGCGGATTGGATGCGTAGTAAAATGGTGTTGATACAAATGCTATCTTAGAGAGGAAGAAAATTTTGAGAGCAAGAGTTGAGGTATCACTGTATTTTTTTTCTAAAAAAACAGTGATATAATTGGGGAATTTGAAATATTACATATGTTCTTATTTATATTTTGTGAAAGTGCAAAGTAAGTTTGCATATAATAGTTTTTTTTATGTGCAATATTTATTTTTCAAATTGTTATTTAATAGTTTTTAATCTTTGTTCAGAGGTATTTCTTTGCTTTTCATAAATGGCACTTTTACACTTATTTCAAAGTAAAAAGTTATTAGTATGAGTCATTCCATGCAAAATCAGTCCCCTTGTTCAGTAGTTTTTCAGAGTACAGTTTCATAATTTGCACACCTCAAATAACTTTTAAATTAGCACTAGCTTCTTATTGTCTTGCGTTGTCAATTCCGTGATTTATCCGTGAAGGGTCTTCATTTAAGTCCGTTGCACATGATATCCATATGTTTGGGTCATGATTGCCGGTGGTTAACCAACTGTGCCTTTACTCTTGGGCTATGAGTCAACAATAATACGTTGTTTTTGTACAAGAAATTGTTTTAATTTTATAGGAAGCTAAAACTCATGATGATGCAGACTTTGAAGCAACTTTGATTCAGTTAGATACATCTGATATTGAACAAAAATATTTAGAGGAAGGTACATCAGACAAAGGTACTAATATTTAATATGACACGAGTAACTTCTAAAGAAGTATAAAAATATACTTCATTTTTCATTTTTTATAGACTCCATTCACAATGCATGTAAAAAAGATGATTTGCCTAAAAACAATAGTGGAAATGAAGAGGGAAAGACAATACCCTCTAAAAACAAGGATAAAACTGAAGAGGACAGTACACATAAAAAATCGAATACAGATCTAAGTAATAAAAATGTTAATATAAGTGATTCTAAACTTAATGGTAAATCAAAGCATGCAAAGAATACTTCCAAAGCAAAACCAAGTGGTTATGAACTGGAAATAGATCAATCAAAGAGAAAGTCACCTAAAAAGGAAGAAGGTGCAGATGAATATGAAAAGAGAGGTGAAAAAAGGAAACAGAGTAGTGCCATGTATCAACAATATCTTCAGAGAGGAGGAGCAAGGAATCCAGGTTCAAAAGAAATTCCAGAAGTATGTGCATGAATATTGATTTATGATGATTTATATAACTCGCCTGGTATTTTTTTTTTTAATTGAGCAGTAGCTTAATCGTTTGATAATACTAATATTTTAGGGTGCCGAATATTGTCTTGCCGGATTAAGTTTCTTGATTACTGGTGTTTTGGATTCTCTAGAAAGGGAAGAAGCTGAAGAACTTATTAAAAAGTACGGCGGACGAGTTTTACATCAAGTTTCCAGAAAAACTGATTATGTTGTAGTTGGCGATGACCCTGGTCCAGCAAAAATATCAAAGGTAATATTAATTCTTAAAGCATTAACTATTAATTCTTTGCATGAACAAATTTTATGATCTATAATGTCATGTGTACATTTGCTTTTAGGCAAACAGTTTTAATGTAAAACAGATATCGGAAGATGATCTCTTAGAATTGATTCGAACAAGAAAATCAGGTCATGTGCAAGATGTAAAACAGTCTCGTACAAAATCAAAAGATAGAACGAAAGAAAAAAGGAGTGATTCTGATAGTACGCCTCCCTCGTTACCTAAACGACCAAAAATTGAATCAGATCAAGAAACAGAAAAGTCAGAAAAATTACAATCGCCTCATAAAAACGGAAGTGGAGACAATGTTATAGAGAAGATGCAAAAAGAAGGACATGTCGAGGAAAAAACAGGAAAGACATCGCCTAAAAAGTCGCCACCTAAAATGTCGCCACCTAAAATGCCACCACCTAAAAAGTCGCCACCTAAAATGTTACCACCTAAAAAGTCATCACCTAAGAAGATACACGATGATAAAAAAGATGTGAAGGACGCTAAAAATCTACAAATGAGAACCGATTCATTACAGAATGTGAGATTTATTATTTAAGTGTAAATTAAGCAGATGAACTTCATGAAATCTTTTGGTTATATATATTTGCAGATTAATGGGGATGTACCAGTGCAGGCGTTGGTTGAAAAATATAGACCTAAAACTATGAAACAGGTTCTGGGACAACAGGGAGATAAAAGCAATGCAAAAAAATTATATACGTGGTTAAATAATTGGCATAAAAATCGAAATGGCCAAGTGAAACATACTAAACCAAGTATGTTTATAAGTTAAAATAATTCCATATTTTCTTTATATTTCGATTAATTTTACTTGTAATAATAGTAATATATTTTTATAGTGATATATGTTTTCATTGGTGTTAGGTCCATGGGCGAAGAATGATGATGGAACTTACTTTAAAGCTGCTCTGTTATCTGGAGCACCTGGCATTGGAAAGACTACAACTGTTCAAGTTGTTTGTAAAGAATTAGGTTTTGATCTTGTAGAGTTCAATGCATCTGACACTAGAAGCAAAAAACTATTAAAAGAGAGCGTATCCGAACTTCTATCTAATACTTCATTAAAGGATTATTTTATAGGTACATATGCTCATAAATATATAGGAATGGTAATAAATGTTAATCAAGATTCTAACCTGTTATATATTATAGATACTAAATGCAAACCAACGTCGAAACATGTATTATTAATGGACGAGGTAGACGGTATGGCTGGTAATGAAGATCGTGGTGGTTTGCAAGAACTGATTAGTTTAATCAAATCATCCGAAGTGCCAGTTGTTTGTATTTGTAATGATCGAAATAATCCTAAGATGAGAACGCTTGCTAATTATGTTTTCGATCTCCGGTTTCAAAAACCTAGATTAGAACAAATTAGGGTAAAACGTTTAATTATAAATTTTTAGCTTGATTCTACATAGTATATTCTTTTATTAAAAGTTATTTCTTATACAGGGAGCAATGAAGAGTATATGTTTCAAAGAAAACATTAATATATCCGGAGAAGATTTGGATCGCTTAATTGAGTCAACTAATCACGATATACGACAAGTAATAAATCATTTATCTTTGTTTGTGGGAAAAACTGGTACTCAAGAGAAAACTGAGAAAAAACACATCAACAAAGATCTGAGATTGGGGCCCTGGGACGTTGTGAAAAAAGTATTTTCTGCTGAGGAACACAAACATATGAGCATTCATGATAAAAGTAACCTGTTTTTCCACGATTATAATATAGCGGCATTGTTTGTACAAGAAAATTATTTAATGGTTGCACCAGATGGACCAAAGTATGTTCACAGTACTATTTTTTCTCTTTATGCAATCCGAATTAATTATATCTTATAATTTATTTACTGTCTTATTTTTATACAGAAGTAAACTGTTAGAAAAAGTAGCTGAGGCTTCTGACAGTTTAGCGTTAGGAGATATAGTTGAAAAATCGATAAGAACTAATGGATCTTGGTCTCTTTTGCCTATGCAAGCCTGTTATTCTTCTGTGATACCTGGAACTGTAATGTCTGGTCATGTTGCTGGTCAAATTAATTTCCCATCTTGGCTTGGGCGTAACTCGAAAGCTGGTAAATTTGATAGGTATATAATATACATGTGTACATATCCTTAATACAGTATGCTCTTTGTAACATTTATATAACGTTTTAATTATATTGTAGATTAATGCAAGAGATAACTGTGCATACACGGTTAGTTACCGGTGCGAGCAAGGAGGCTATAATTTTGGATTATATGAAACCTCTCAGGGATGCTATTGTTAGACCATTGGTAGTTAATGCCAGTGAAGGGGTAAACGCAGCAATAGATGTTATGAATCATTATCACCTACTCAGGTTAATTTTATTTACGCATAAAAACAATACGAATGCATGTAAGAAAATTCGATTTTTAATATATTTGTCTCTTTGGTGTTATTAGGGAGGATTTAGATTCTTTGATAGAAACGTCTTTATGGCCAGGTGATCGTGATCCTATGCAAGTTATTGATAGTAAAGTCAGTTTTATTTATTATTGTACTTGATTTAATGATATTAAAGTATGTAAGCAACAAAATAAAATGCAAGCTTGGGTTGTAGGTTAAGGCAGCATTTACAAGGTCGTATAACAAAAATGCTGCACTTCTTCCATACGCAGTCAGTAGTGTAACAAAGAAGAAAACTACACAGACTAAAGAGGATAATGATTATTTAGAAGATGAAAACTCCGAAGAAGAGAATTCTGATAATGATGATATAGAATCTAACAAAATGGTCAAGGTAAACCAACATTATTAAATATTATTTAAACTTAACAACAAATAATTGTTTATCATTTACAATATACTTCTAGGCGAAGAAGGCCACCGCTAGTAAGAAAGCAGAATCCAAAAGTAAAAGTACAGACACGAGTACATCGAAAAAGAAGAATAGCGATAAGCCCTCAACTAGTAAACGTGGAAGAGGCCGCGGGAAGGGAAAATAACACAAACATATACTGTGAAGTTGGAATGTGATTTTTATTGAACGAAACGGAATGATATCGATATTTCAAAATTCATTGTTTCCCATTAAATTCATATCATTCATTTATTTTACTCATACGTTGCACGCGAAATGATATTATAAATTATTCCTTCAACTATCATGATCTGATCTACAAGTGATCTGAAGTACAAATATGTTTTGTTTGAAATGATAGTGCTGAATAATGTCTGAAGTGTTTCTACTCCTCAATAGATTCAGCCGTTTCAGTGGTGTCAGGAGCTGCAAGTTCCGATCTAGTTTGTACACATTCTAAAACAAGTAAGGAGATTATTAACTTGGGCACTTATCGACTGTAATTTTTGTATTTTATGTATTACTGTTATTGAATCTGTTTTTAATTCTCAACAAATTGTACTATCGTAAGAATACATACGCTTTGCTCTGGGTTTCCAACCAATGTACTCGTTAGTTTTCTTGTTCTCTTCCGTGAGCCAATCCGTTAATGGTTTGAAATACTCCAAGAGTCCAGTTATATCCATATTCCTTTGGCCAGTGATCTTTTCCATTGCATCTTGCCACGGTTTAGAGGAACCCAATTCTAACATTGATCTATTCACGAAGAAAGAATACCATACATTTTTATTATTTATTACTATTAGCATCGCGTAAACATGATGCGATATAATTTTTAAATATTCAGTAGCTGAAGAGTTAAAGAATCTCTTAAATACATTTAAGATCTTATACTTACTTCAACAAGTTTCCTGCCGCTTTATTGTTGTAAATGTTACATTCATGCAGTGGTTTCGAGTCTGGATTCTTCGGATCGTATTGTTTTGCTTCTATACAGAGTGCTTTATGGAATTGGAATTGCACAATGGAGCTCACATAATATTTAATATATTCCACATCAGCTATTATGTGATATTTCGCGCCAGGATCAAAATCATCTTCCGACCGATCCACCGGTGCCTCGATACCTTGGAAGCTCTCAGCAAGATCCCACCTAACAATTAAAAGACAATTTTCTCGGTTTCGGATCACAATGCGAATAATAGGTATTATTTTTTATGAATAAATTGATAATTTCTTAAATGTGCATTCACTGACCAGTTGCAGTTGTAATTGTCTGATGTAGCTTCACCCTGGAATACATTCCATCGCCATTTGTCCATCATATATGCGAACGGGAAGAAGACAATTTTATTGAGTCCCTTCAAGTACAGACTGTTAATGTTGACCTCTTTGTCACTTGCGTCGTCGCTCAACAAACTAAAATGTAATCACAGTAGTCTCATATAGTATATGCCATTGAAAATTATATCTGCTATATAAAATGTTTTGCTTACTTGAGACTTTTCAGATGACTGGGCGTTGCTGCGCTCAGCGCTATAACATCACCGACAGCCTCATGGAATCCTGGATTGGCACCCTCTTTGAATACGGTCGGTTGATTTTTATATTGAAGATAATATTCAACGTGTCCCATTTCGTGATGGGCCGTCAACAGATCCTCCATGTTGATTCTCGTGCACTGTTTAATACGAAAATCTTTGCCGTCATAGAAGTCCCAAGCGCTCGCATGGCAAACCATCTCGCGATCCTTCTGCTTTTCTAAAATTGACCGTTCCCAGAATAAGTCGGGCATAGCAGTCAAATTTATCGAAGTGAAGAAGTCTTCAGCAACTCGGAAGATCTTTGTTGCATTGTATCCTGGAAAGAAACACAAGTAATCATTTTATAAAGTAAATCTTTTTATTTTCTATTCTCATAATGAAGGGTTCGTACAGAGTTTATTAATTAAATCGATAAGTCAAGTATACTACATAATGAAGAAGCAATACGAACGAATGTAGCAATGTAAATAATTTTAAAAAAATATTTGGGTACGCTTCGGTAAAATTTCGATTTTATTAAGATGGCGAATTTATCGACAAACCTTGTTCAACCATAGCCTTGGTAGCATCTGGCAATTGTTTCCCTGGATACGGGAGTGTAAAGTCCGCGACGTTCGACCAAGTTTGTGCCCACATATTACCCAATAAATGTGCTGGGATAGGTCCATCCTTGGAGACGATCTCCTCGCCATATTTCTTCCGAAGTTCTCGTCGGACGTACGCGTGCAATTGCAGGTAGAAAGGTTTTAGTTCTTGCCAGAGCTGTTCTAAAACAGCATAAAATTACGAAACTTCATCATGTGCTCAAATAATCTTCATAAATTCCTAATTTAAGAATTTATTTAACGAAGAAACCGAGCGAGAATCTCTACAATCTCAATCTATGAGATTGTGCCTGCAATCTCTTTTTCTTTACACATAACTGACCTAGGATTATTCAAATAAACTTAGCTTGTTCATTAATGTTACATGCATATACTTTGCTGTATTTACCGATATCTTCTGGGAAGTTATCAGCCTCGTAGTCCTTCATCCAATAAGCCGCATTATCGGAGAAATTATTCAATCTAGCAGCCATGTTGCTCAGCTCGACGTACTTCTTGTACAGCGGCTTCACTTTTTCACCTGTTACCTTCCTCCATTCGACCCAAATGTACTTCAATTCTTCAGGGTCACGGCTGTTCATCAAACGTTCAGTAAGCTCCGGTTCCAGTGCTAGATCACATTTAGATTTGTTCTTGTAATCACAGATTTTCGCGGTGCTATATATGTTCTCCATCTCGCTGATGATCTTCTCGTACTCTTGGTAGGACTGCAACCAATAATAATTATTATTAGCTCTATTTTAATTTCAATTTCTTCATATTATTTTACAATTGCACGAGGTATTTATAATACAGAAAGTTCATTACATCTTCTGGAAGAGCAGCGGTTCCCAGGACGCTGAGCTTCGCGAATTTCCTCTTAACATTCTCGTCCTCCAGCTTCTGCCAAGCGAACTCGTTCACATCGTTCCAAATGGCCTTCTGAATTTTCTGGGCCTTGGAAGAAATGTTCAACTTCTTCTCTAAATTTTCCGGCGTCAGGTCGGACGCGTAGTTCCATTCCGCGAGCGATTGTTTGTTGCTGCATTCCGACTGCCTTTGGTCGACTCTATCGAGGAACTGGATTGCCCTTTTCAATAGATCCTCGGGCTTTTCTGCCACCTCGGCGTCCTTGGCGTCCGTGGCGTCTTCGGGAGCTGGTATTCCCCATGCCAAGGTAACGAAAGCTACCACTAGAAGTCTGCGATTAAACGAGGAAATTAATTAACCCACAGATTTATTATAAATCAGGATTTTCTACAATTTTTCGTTCAACGAGCAAATAATGCAATAACCCTTTGCACCCTATTTACAGATAAAATTTCTTCGAGTGCAAAGGGTTAATTTTGAACGAATCAGTGTTCGGCAGCAGTCGTCCTAACAAACTATTACGACTTAGAGGTAAATAATAAAATAGTAAGCAGCATAAAAACGTTTTTCGAATAAAATATTTTCTAAGATAAGAACTGCATCGTGCAACATTAATTAATTGGCATACGATCCCGCGTCCTTTTATTGCCATGCGTTCACGAACGATAGCGCCCGTCCTTCGTCGCTGATGTATGACCGTGAATAAAATCAGGCTATCATATCGTCTGCGAGGTCGATCGCAGATTGCGGCTGCATTGGTTCAATGATTCGAAAGTTTTTCATGGTGCATTCGTTCAATGCGACCGCATCGACAGAAGTAGAATTTGTTTGAAGCAGCGTTCCGCGGAGATACTCTCGGTGCATTTCGCGCGAGCGCACCGACGTAGAAAAGTATTTACAGCTTCAGCTGTTCAGCGGCTTCTAAAAAAACGTCCTTCGAAACTTTCATCATAGGTCTCATGGCGAAACTGAGTTTTTATGCCTGGAGGACATTTGTTATACACAGCGCGACGGACTTGAGCGTTTCAATAGGCGTATGAATACTCTACTCTTCCGTCATTGTGCATGCGAGCGCATTATTTAGAGATAAATAGACAGGGAAGTAGGCGGTGAATGATTAAAAATAAAAGTTCTGAAAAGTTCTGTGATTAAAAATTCGAATATTAGCGAATTATGTCTGTAAATAATGCCATCGTTATGTTAATAAATATTTGTAACAGACTGCCAGTTTTTGTATCTCATTTTTTAAACTAATGTGGCAAAGAAATTTATAACTTAATAATAAAGTAACAATTAAATTAACGTTTGATTTCTTGTATTTAATTTAGGTAATTATATATGTATTTTCAAGAAAAGGATATTACTATCTGTTTGTCACATTATTATTATCTTTTTTTCCACTTTTACTTGACATTTTCTTTGCAAACAGATGTAGCTGTTGATTCAAAGCGCTATAACAAAAATTGCAAGAGGATCCGATAATTGTCTTTCTGCAGACGAATGGATCATTTCAAATTAACGAACGAAAAGTAAAACGAAAGTCGGAACATTTATTCTGCGATGCTGCTTGTGTGTATAAAGCTTGTGTAATTGCCATTGCGTATTCGATTGATAAACTACGTTTATCGTGTGCAGCGTACCTATGGCAATGAAAGAGTTAAATTATAAGATGAGCGGTTGCGGCGAGTGCTTGCGCAGTACGGTAATCGGTCAATTCAAGAACCATATCCGGGGGCAGCCGGGCTCTTGAATTGAGAGAATGCAGCGGATTGCTGTGCTCTGATTGGCCGATGATTCGCGGCTGAATAGCGCTCTGCGAGACAGCGCATCAGCGCAACAAACACGCGAAGAAACAAACCGCAAACCGAATAACCAAAAGCCGGTTGTCTCTTTTCGCGCGTCCGCGCGCTCGGCGCTTCATTTGAAACACGCGCCGCCAGATTCGATTTCCACTTATCGCCTCGTACAATCGTCGACCGCATTTGCCAAATTTTATCAAATTTCCAGCGAATGTACGAACGCTCGGGACACGTTTCGAATAATTTAACGAGATCACCGCATTCTCGTAATATATTTTTCATTTTCATGCTCGCGGCACGCATTCGAAAACATCCGCAAATGTACAGTCCGTTATCGTAAAAGCGCGAATGGCTATTTATCTTTCGACTTGTCAAGGAAGTGGTATAGCAACGCCGCTAATTATCGTATTACCAGAAGCAACGACAGACTTGACAATAATAATATCAGGAAACTTTCTAACAAACGGATACCGATATTTCTGCTTTTATCTTAATCCGTTTGTGTAATAATTTACAAAACAGAGAAATGGGTAAGCGGAACAAATATAAGGATACTAAAGATTTATATGGAAGTACAGTACCGGATTTGAAAATTGTTATAAAGGTTTCGAAATAATATTAAAAAATTCGACTTCGTTTAAAAAACTATAGGTTTTATTTCGAAGTGTTTCTGTGTAGATTCTCTTATTATTAGTTTGTACTTCACTTTTTGTAAATTGCTAAGGAACGTTAGATCGTCCTGAAAGTTCGTTTAAAACAGATCATTTTAAAGACGCAAATAGTTTAAATAAATCAAGCAGGTAATGAAGCGAAATTAAAAAAGTGGTATATTGCTCGAAGAATTGCTCAGGCAAATGTTTTACGTACACGATTCAAAGAGCATTTTATCGTGCATACATTTCAAGCTATCGAGAGCTAATCACCGCGATCCTTGGCATATTAATTAGTTTCAACATCGGTTAAGAACGCCTACCATTTGAAACCGTGTTCGTAGCAGATATTCAACGAGAGTTCACCGATCTCTAGCAGCGTAATGACAAAGAGAGCGTCGACGTTACGAAACACCGCGTCTAAAGAAAACGTTACAGTACTTCCTGATCATTGGCTAATCACTGTCACGACTGTCACTGTGACAGCTGGTGTACTTTGAGTGCCGCTCGACAACAGTTCATGCCCTTTTTTATTCGCATACAATTGTTTGTACTCACGGTCGTAGCATCATCGCGGCAACTGGTAAGACTGCTGCCGATATACGATCGGGAACTTGGAACTCGTTTTCGTCCGATGTTTCTCCGTCGATATCGTGCGATCACACGGTCAATCGGGGGACTAACTTTCACAGAGGGGGGGCCCAATCTGTTCACAGCGCGATCGAGACTGTCGGTCGATCTCCGAGTGATCTCGTCCCGGGAGATACGCTAACTTTTATGCAAGGTCCCCACCTCTGTTCAAATAGTGTTTTCCTGGCTCTCCGAACAAACTGGACATTAACCACTACAGAGACCCGGCACTGTCAGCTACACGTCGGCCGGACACGCGGAGGAAACTTCGGAACAGGCTCCCGATACATAATTGTTTTGTTGCCGGCGTGAACCCTGTTGACGGAACTCGGCGGTGATCGATTATCGGCTACCGATGAAAATTAATTTGCACGAAGAAGGAAACTGGAAAATCGCCAATTTGGTGTTACAACCCGCGGCGGCGGCTTACTACCGCCGATGTTCGTGACCGAGTAACGATCGTGTACTGTTTATTTCAATTACCTGGCGTGTTCGTTGTAACGCGTGTCGCGCGAGAACGTCGCCGTGGCTGTAATTTGAATTCGTTGATTTCGATAATGTAATCCGTTAAATGGAAACGAAAGTTAAGGAAATAGACGTGGCGCAAGTTGATAAAGTTCTTACTTTATTTTGCAATTTATCGAGGCTCTCTATAGTATACAAACGTTTTGTTATTTAATGTCTTCTTGTCGCGATATTACAAAAATAGTCGGATAAGAGAGATTTGTACCGTATTTCGTCTGCGATTTTATTAAAATCAACGCAAATTGAAATTCAATCAAAACGTATTTAATCTATTTTTAAATAGATTCACATATAACATTGTATTATAATTGCATTCAATTTATCTATAAAAAGTATATAATTTATTTGTAAGTTGAGATCTAATGAAGTAGTTTTGATGAAGCATTTTTATGGATACAAATAAAATGCTGAGGATTATTTAGAAAAACAATGATACTTGCAAGCTGACGAAAGTATTTTATTTAAATAAATATTTAGCTAGCCCCGTCTTCAGGTATACGTTCCGGTGGCAACGGTCGAAGGAACGACCAAAACCGAGCAATGTTGTCGAACCTTGGAGGAAATATACCGTACCGAATATACATAGATAAGGTCCGCTCTTCTGAAGGCCTCTCGCAGCTTCTCTCTTTTTCGCCTTTTTATATATCGTTTACCCCTCGGTGATATTAATGGCCCGGTTGCTTAGCATTAATAATCTCGCCACCCGGCGTCCCTCCCGGGGCCAGTTTACATTCCTGATCCGTAGGATCTCCCGGTGTCCTTGTTGTGTACACCCGTAACGTCCTCCGGTTTCTTTTTCGTCGCGTGCTTTCGTATTGTTCTTAACTCTACGGGACTATGGCATCATCGACCTGCTCGGCGCGGTCGCCTCAAGGGCTCTTCTTACGAGAATTGAATAAAAATGCCCGCGTTCTGTACGCTGGACGACACTGTTGTCTCGCTTGCCGAGACCGTTTGTCTGCCTACTAGGAAGCGTTTCAGGGTGATTACACGCCACGGTTGCGCATAATGCAGAGACAAAATTATTTTAGGCGCCGTACTGTTCGGACGGAATGGTATTTTCAACGGTGGTCGTCGTGTCATTCACATTTCGGTTTCGAAATTGGTCCGTTCGAAATTCAAAATTAATTTTTGTATTTAATTTTAGATTTGGTTTGGTAAATAAATAATATTGATGATCTTTTTAAGTTGCTTCCAGTTGCTAGGTCAGTCATTTTTTGGTTAAATAAAGCATAGTATGAAATGCTTTAACAAAGTGAATTTTATTCCAAATTTAGTATTTATATTACTGTATTATATTATTGTATTTATATTACATTTAAATTATATTATATTATATTTACATTATAATTATATCATAATCATACTTAAAGAGAAACATTTTAAAAACATCTCGATTTCATATTTTATTTTCAAAATAAAATTAATTAAAAATAAAATGGTCTGTCTACTATTTGCTGTTTGAAATAATATGTCACAGAGCATTGTTCTGTACAATGCTAGAATACCGAGCAAATGTAGCGCCATTAATTGTTAAAAAATGTCGTGTTTCACTTCACTAGGTATTTGTTACATCACTAGTTATCAGAGCGCGGATGTCAATGCAAACTCGATTCTTTGTTAATGGACTATCTTGACAAGATTTCATTTTTCAAATTATTCTTTCGCTTTTCCGAAGTAAATCCGTGTAATACGTATTATTTTAAAATAGTTTTAAATTATAATATGTTAATTATTTAGTAGAAATAATATGGATTTAGCAGAAAATGATATGACAATATAATTTTACTACAATCAATAGTCTTGTATTAAAGATTTCGATATTTTTACGTTATTATATATAGTAAAGACAGAATTATTGAATCGTAATTTTGCAACATTGTTATGGAAGAAATAAGAAACATCGCATTCCCGTTTTAAGCGTGTAGGTTTGGTTTCACGGGCAATGGGATTGAAAAACACGAACTCGGTGGAATTCCACGTAGAAAAAAAGCAAAATCAAGTTATTACGTTGCCGGAGTCGCAGATCTCAGGTATTTTGGATTTCTTTTATTGTTGGCGTTGATTTTAGTAACAACGCTACGAGCTGATGTAGAACCTGTTAAAAACGCCTTCGACGATTACCTCTGACTTGTAAATTTTATAACCGGCGCCTTCGAAATTGAGATAACTCTTTTCACGAATTGTTTTCTTTTTCCTTTGTAAAAAAGAACTGACAGTTTTCTGCGTGGAATAGCTGTCGAAACGTTTATTAAACGGAATAAATTAAGGATACTTAAGGATTATTCATTCGTATATTTTTACGTACAATTGACTTTTTACCGGAGATATTTTTTGCTGTTAAGACGGGGCCGGTATTTTTTTCTTATTGATCGTAACCAGTTTCATGCGGCACGGAGCTGAATAAATTACGCAAGCTTAACAAAATCGTGAAACGTTTACAACAATAACGTTTCAAAAATATTCATAATAAAATATACACGTTAAATAATAAGAGATCATGTAATGAAAATAGGTTACATGTTCGACGAAGTCTACACTATCTCAGACGATAAAAAAATACGCGTTTCTTTTTGTACTCAAAATATACGTTAATGAAGAAAAAAATTGTTAATCAAATTATTTTACGAGAAAATTACGGTAAGAAAGAATGGCGGACACTTTTGGCTACAGTCGATAAAGATAACGTGTGGTATTATCATTCGAGTAGGTAAACAGTTTATTTTACAAAATAGTGAGATATTAATTGATAATTCATATTTATTTTATGAGAAATATTCAAAGTATTTTAGGTTATTTCTTAACGGCGTAAAATTAAATATACCCACGATAGTTGTAGCCTTTGTGTCGCGCGTACTAAATGCTGAAGTCGCAAGTGAAATGTGTCCTTCATGTGCCAGCCGCGGCGAAATGTATAATCAGCTGCACAATAAATTCTAGCATTTGAAACATGTTACTAGGTTGCTATTCTATATATTTATGTCAGGTGCAACGCCGTGCTCCACAACAAAATCAAAACACGTCGATTGAAAAATTCATTCGACAAATAATATTTCATCTATAATTCGGCTTACGTAATAAAACGATTAATCGAGGGAACACCTACGGTTCTTCGCGAAAGAATGCAAATGCGAAAGTTTATTTGTTCGATGTTCCGAAACTGTAAGCCACGGAGAACTATAAATACGTTCATTCTTTTATGTAATCCAACCGACTTTATGATGATGTTAAGCAAGCTTGACACTGCAGCGAAATAAAACAGCAGGTACAACAATGCAGTATGATATGTTCGAAATTAAACAGAAGGAAAATATATTGTTTTTTATTTACTGCGATGGCAAGAAAATAGAAATTATCATTTTAACGGGCGTAGTAATTTAGCGCGTAACTCGATGAATAATTTGTAACGTTTCGATTAAATTATTTTGTTTCACGTCGTCCGAGAGTATTCGTTAGAAATGAAAATTAATGATTTGGGAGACAGTCGACTTACATAATGATGCGCCGTAATCCCACACGTATATTTTTGTACATGATATCGGAATGACGGGCGTCACAAATTTAACACGATAAACAACTGTGCTTTCTATTATTTGCAGTGTCCTTCAAAGCAGACGAACTTGCAGAAAAAGTAAAGAATGTTAACTTTGATATAAACAAAAAGTTTTCGTTCAGAAAAGTTGCTTTCATAAAAATAAAATTGCACTGATCCAATATAGTTAACCAAATACTTTCTTAATACACAAACAATTAAGTAATTTGTGCAAACAACGTACAAAGTTACAAAATTACAAAATAACAAAATTAAAAACGAGATGACTAAGTACTTTATATAACAAGGACGTAAAATCTGAGAAATTTATAATGCTTTGTTTAATAAAATAATTCAAAATAATTACGGAAAAGGCGATATGCAATATAACAAATTAACACGAGAATCATTCTGGACGTACGAATAAACAAAGCACGGTTTCGATGGAAAATTGCAACGAAACCTATGTCGAGTAATATACGTTTAAAAGCCGTAAACGGCGGGGATCGCGTGACATTTTGCACCTTCGCGGAACGAATCGCCCACAACAATGCAGCTCGCACGGATCTGACATTGCGAGGCTGACGACGGGGCACGAATAAACGCAAACGATGCCTTGTATCTATTCGAGCACGTGCCGTCCCTCAGAATTACCTATGAGACTTTAACCACGGCCCTTAAACCGTCCGAACGATGGCGAACGGTACCTCCGAAAACAACAAGTCAGAGAAAAGCGAAGAAATTGAAATTTGCCGTTTGGATCGATGCGAAAACTAATTCTAGCCAAGATTATGTTCTACTTGGGTAAGGTTGGCGTGCCGGTGGGAGGCTAGCAGCATAATTCTCACCGCTGTTCTCGGACGGCCAGGGCCGTCCAAATTCGTACGCTGTCCACCCTCTATCGAGATTCCGACATCTGTGCTATACTGATTTCCTGGTTCGTAGCGTGTCGGATCCGCAGACATCACCGCGCAAAGCTTTTGCGTGGGCAGAGGCGCTGGCCAGCCCTGGAGGCGTCCCGCGTGCCCATCTTCGGTAGCGTCGCGTACGCTGCGGATGTTATATCTGGCGTCGCGACGCCTTCGAGCCTCAGCCGCGCCTCAGCCGCCCGTCGATTCACAACTCACCCCCACGGTTAGTAAATTCTACGAAGCCTTCCACGCCGCTCTTTCTCCTCGATTTCCCGTCAGGTATACGAAGAGAGATCTCCGTTGTGTAGTGCAGCCACTCGAT
The DNA here is from genome assembly GCF_028453695.1 of Augochlora pura. Classification (NCBI taxonomy): domain Eukaryota; kingdom Metazoa; phylum Arthropoda; class Insecta; order Hymenoptera; family Halictidae; genus Augochlora; species Augochlora pura. The sequence continues at coordinate 16,674,187 of NC_135772.1, read as the reverse complement.
CCGCCCGGGTGATCTGTGTTTCTCTGTGGTGACCAAAAGTGTTTGCAGGGGAGATCGGTAAAATAGGATTTAGGAATTAGTACGTGGATCCGTTTTCTGAAGTTCAGTGCGAGGAGTTATTCGAAAGATCGTCGGTCGAGTAGTAAACTTTGAACAGTGAGAGATTGAACATCGGATATTGTAGTTCCTTTCGACGTCTCATAGATAACTTCATAGTGGAAGCTCTTAACAAAAGGCCAGATAAATTGATACAAAATCGAATTGGTTTAAAGAAATGATCGCGAAAGCTTGAAAGACTATTTCAGTTGAAAATATCAAAGAATAATTATTGAGAGAAGTAAAAATAGATTTTAGTACCATATGCAAGTTATTAGACGATCGGTAGATATTGCAAAGTAGAGACATCCTGAACGAAGATTTCCAAACATTGTACCCGTTGTACAAAATGTATTGAACGATTTCATTTTTCTTTTCAGAGACACTAAAAAAGCAGCAACATGTGCGACGACGAAGTAGCAGCCCTTGTCGTAGACAATGGATCCGGTATGTGCAAGGCCGGTTTCGCCGGAGACGACGC